>NC_056733.1:196119326-196189376 GCF_019279795.1 Protopterus annectens
TGTTAAATGTACCAGCTGTTATATACTTAGAAGTAAGTGTGAAAATTATATGTATTGTTTAATTTTAAACCAGCCTGTTCATGACAAACAATATAAACAGGACTGTAAAAGTACATTTTAGAATAGAAAGTACCCACCCCCACAGATTACTACCGACTTAAATCAAACCAAATCCTAGTTGAGGAAAATGTTTGCTATCTGTTTGCAGCTCACATTCCAAGATCAGGTATTAAGAAAAGCATAACGTATATATAAAAAGATATGTACTATATCCCCATAACTGCCCTTTGAATTTACCATGGCATAACTCTGTTATTTCCAACAGTCATCTCACCCCTCCCTGTAGTTTACAGGCTACAGGTCTGTGTCATGTGTTCACAGCTGTCTGCATGTCTGAAGTGCAAGGTGGATAGCAGAGTCCGGACAGTTCTTTTGTGGGTGACACCTGTTGGGGAGTAGGGATGCTTACCAACTTTTAGGGGAGTATGTGTGGCATTGGGTCTCAATGCCACAGCAGTGAAGATGGAGTAGTCCTAAACAGCAGCAGTGTTTTACATGTGTTGTTGGCATGCTAGTCTCGGCAAAGGCACTTTTTTAATAATGTCTGAGAAATCTACTATGGAGGTGTAGGGCACATGGGAGTAGCAGGGTAACTAAGCCAGATGAGTGTTTTAGTCCATGACAGGGTGTTGACAGTACTGGCATCTCTGGAAAAGTGGACAGTGGCATCAGATTGGATCAACCAGTATGGTCTTGGTAGTTAATGCACCAGTTTAGTACCACATACACCTGCATTCTGTACAAACAGCAGTACACATACAAACTGTAGACTAGCCATAACACATGAATATTGCTTATATTTTGTTATAGGAGCATCCAGTATTCAACTATGTCTAAAGGGCAGCAATACATAGGTTGGGAGTGTATTGGCTGCATGGACTTTCTTAGGCTGCATACCACAGGAGCACAGTTGTATGACGAGTGCCCATGGTTCACTCTGGTGTCTCTTGTTCTATATTCACAGGGCAGACCACTACTATTGGGGCAGTAAAACAGGATGATGGCACCTGTACAGGGACTGACCATGAATAAAAGGCATGTATACCAGGTACATAGTCTATTGTTACACTGGCGGGACATCCAACCACAGTATAGACTGAAGGTAATGACCTGCCCAAAAATGAACCTGTGGTTGTACATTTTGATTGCTCAGTGTCAGGTGTCATGGGAGGGGGCCATCATGGCATAGAGCATCTGCTGTGTTCCTGTTGTAGCATCAGATGAGTAAACTGCATCTGATAATGAGTATACCTCCTGTTGTGCAGCCTTGCAAGATTGCCTGACACGGTCCTGTGTCACATTTGGCCACTGAGAGGTAGGCAGCACTTGAGATTAATCAGCAGATGGCGATAGGCTATTATCCAGGCACAGTTGCCTGCTATTCAGGCTGTCATGGAACTGATTGCTGTGTTGTCATTCTTGATGTTCTGTGTCGATTGCTGTTATAGGACATGGAGTCTGGTGACATTCTAGTGATTGCTCTTACAAGCTCTGTGGTGGAACACACTGTTTCCATGTCTACCTCCATGCAGGGAATTGCAACTGCCACCTTGATTACCCACTCTGGCAGTGTTGTTTTGAGTTATGGGTAGGGTATGCCCCTGGGATGACCATGTGTGGGGCTTTATTGCATAGTATATGGTCTTTGCTGCATTAGGGCAGCGGTGACACCCAACCTACCGAAAGAACATATCACCACCAGGCTCTGTATAGGTCAGAGTATCAGTCACACACCATCTTTGTCACTGGTAGAATTCAGACCTAGTGCATCACACCACTGTGGTTGCTGCAGCGTCTTGCAGTCACATAGGGACTCCCCTTTGTTGCAGGGTGATCTGCCTTCTATGACATGCTCCCCCTACATGAGGGGTGTATTAACAGCCATATGTTAATGTCCTGGCCACCAGTGTGCATTGACTATAATCCAGTTCACACAGCACATTGTGGTGAATGTCTGATGTATAGTGTGGCTCATCAATGTGCTGATCAGTTTTGTCTAAAATGTAACACTACATGCATCATTTTTGTGACATGGCACTGTCACTGTATTCAGGTCAAGACCCACAGTTTTGGAGTAGATGTTACCTAATTATCTTCACTGCATGTACTGTGCCTGGCACTGTTGTGGGAGGGGGGGGTTGTATAGCTGCAGCTCCTGCTGTTCATCCTCCATCTCATCAGATGGTTTTCTTTATGTGCTTTCTTTGCTGGCTGTATGTTTACATGGTCCAGCTGTACTGGTATCATGAGTGCCAAACTTATTTGCAGTATAGCTTATGTAGCATGGGACATGTTCAGAACATCTGCAGACTGTGGTAGGGTCATAATAGTGTGCCCCTACCCCATGCACCAATAGCAGAAGGAATTTTGAGAATGTAGAATACATGGGTTGTAGTACTGAGGATTCATAGATTGTTACTAGGCTAATGACCCGGGGGGGGGGGGGGGACTTTCTAAGCCTATCCAAGTTTTCCTGAAAGAATAATGATGTCCTGTGTCCAAATAGGACATTGATGGCAAGGCATTTATAAGCTATCTGTGACCATGAGGGACATGGGTGACAGGCCTGGTATAAATTTTAGTCCCCATCCAGTGTTCTAAGTTGCTGTTAAATTGGGCAATAGATAAACTCAGCTTCACAAGCACTGGAGGCCTGATCCATAGGAGGGGCAGTCTCTGGGATACACACCTATCTCTTCATCATGTTCTATTTAGGTCAAAGTTCAGGTCCCTAGATCTTGTATTTCTGATACTTTTTGACTTGAGAATATGCGGGAGATTCATAAGTGTGGGGTTTCTGGATGCTTAAGCCAGGCATAGATCACCTGTCAGCAGCAGTCTGTAGAAGTCTGTGTCGAGGGAAAGGGCTTTACAACACTGTGCACAAGGCTGGTTTAAGCCTTGTATCCTTTTTGTAAGGTACCTCTGAGCTCGCAGGTTTGTGTGAGAGCTATGTTATATTGGACTTGCACTGCAGTTTGACCACACTCTGGGGTTTCTGTATGGCCATCATTTTGCAGGACTTTAGCACATGTCCAGCATTGTCTGCAGTACAGTATCAGGATGCATTTGGGGATTAGTACATTTTGACACCCTGTGAATGAAGCTACATACATTAGCATTAGCTGCATTGCCTGCATTTACATGGTAGCTCAATGTGTGAAATGTTGCCATGCAGGAAACAGTGGTAGAGCTTGTGTGTGTGACTTTTTATAAATGATGTGGACTGCTTAGGTGCTCTGCAGACACATTATGATCCATTTGCATCACAAATTAATGGTAGCCCTTCTTGTCTACAAACCTTTGTGACAGTGGACCAGGCAGAGTCTTTTTTGCTGTTATGTATGCATACCCTGGCACCAACTATCTTAGGGAGGTGGGTAGTTGTCAGGAAAGCAGGCAGTTTTGTACAATGTGCAGACAGTTGTAACTCTAGTGGTATGCCGAGACTATACGTGCTGATCCATTTGTAGAAGCATTGTGTTGAGAACTTGAGTTTTGTAGAGGCAGAGGCCGGAGAAGTACTCAGTCTGTCTTTTGATCTCTGAAAGGTCCCTGATGGAAAAGAATTGCAGATATTTTTGGTCTCCACATAAGCTGGGCATTAATCCCTACGTCACTCGATGGGTTGCCAACTGTTATACTGACAGAACCCACACTGTAAAAGTAGCTGACTCCAAATCCAGCTCCAGACAAGCGGAGTACCTCAGGGTTCAGCCCTGGGACTTCTCTTGTTTGACATCTACTTCTCTAAAGTACAAGCCAACACTAAGAGACTCTGGCTAACAAAGTTTGGAGATGACTGCAAACTGGGAGCCATTATTGAATCCCCAAATTATGTTGATACTCTACAAAAGGGCCTTACAGAAACAGATGCTTGGTGCTAGAGCCATGGGTTCAAGCTCAATGCCAAGAAACGTGTAGTTATCCCCTTTGGGAAAAAACATGTACCCGTGAATTACAACATAGGTGGCAGTACACTAAACGCCGAAAGTGTAATAAGAGACTTAGGGACACAGGTGGACAGTGGTCTCACCTTCAATAACCACATTGCCACAACAGTCAGGAAATCCTTCTATGTGGCACACCTCATCACTAAGGGCTTTTCATCCAGAAAAAAGGAGGTCATTGTCCCACTGTACTCATCCCTCATTAGACTCATTATAGAATACAACGCCCCATTTGGTATGTACCTCTCAAGACATCTGCAACAACTGGAAAGGCCGCAGAAGTACCTCACTAAAAGAATCACAGGCCTAAAGCAGATGCCCTATGCTGACCGCCTTAAAAAACTCCAGCTATACTCTGTTGCATATCGTCTACTCCGAGGCGATCTCTGCTTAACATACAAGGGCTTGTCAAACCCATAGCTGTTGGACATGCTACACTTAAAGAAATCCCAATCCCTCAGAGCCACACGCTCCAGGGATCTAAACCTTATCACAATAAACAAAACATGTTGGAGGGAAAGGTTTCTGACCCAGAGACTCCCCAGACTCTGGAGTAGACTGCCCATACATGTCAAGCAGAGTGCCTCTTTGGCCTTCTTCAAAAAGAAACTTGATGATTGGATGGGAGAAAGGAAATTCACCCCGGGGATCACATTACGTCAGTTGCCCTGCTCTAGCAGGGTCCAGGGAAGTAAATAGTGTGGGAAGAAATAGCCAGGGAATTGTTATGGCTAGGCTTGTATAGGCCCTAGGGCCGATAGCCTAGTACCAACCTATGAACCAAGTCTTATTTTTTTTCCCAAGGCAAAAACCGTTATTGAAAACTAGAACCAACTTCAAATAACAGGTAACCATTTTTAAATGCCAGTAACTTATGGAAATGAAACCAATACAAGTGCCTATAAATGGGGGTAGAAACATTTTTAAAAGGAAAAGAAACCTATAAAAAGGTGAGGGCTTAACCAAATTCCCCACAACATCCTCATTAATGAATAGTAGGCAGTTTATAAATATTTATTTAGCTAATCAGGCTATATTTCCCCAGGAATGTCTAGAACAATAAATGATGATCTCATTTGAGCCTTTGCATAATTTGAATTCAAGGGGGACTTTCTGAATCCCTAGTCCTAGTGTCCTCGGGCGAATTTTTAAAATCACAGATCTTTTGCATTAGTCTGCACCAGTTTTCAAGGAGAAAGAGAGACTATTGCTCTTTCAGACTCTCATGATCACTATCTTACTCCAAGCATCATTAAATAAAATATTTCTTATTTTGAAGTGTAGATGAAATGATTGCTCAGGATCTTTTTTTGGCGGATGGCTTTGACACCAGTGCATTACGAGTAATGGGGTATGAGTGTCTTGTGTTTTATAATTAATAAAAGTGCATCACTGGCTTCTTTCCTTCTTTTCCCTATGAATCCTACGTAGTGATAAAGCCAGCCTAGACCACTGCAGTTTCTTTGCACACTTTTTGCAGTAGCTGTAGTAAGGCTGTACACGTCCCCATTAAATCATTTGGTTGAAAGGTCACATCCACTTTGGGATATACAAGTTTGAACTTCTGCTCAAATCATCAATCCATTTTTCAGCTATTTTATTAGCAATTTGTCTTCCCATCCCATTTCTTAGTGATTGTATCATGACCATCTTCCATTACTTTCCCACCATTTAGATAGTTACCAGTGGAAGACTGATGGGAGGAAAGGGGTTCTCCTAAACCCCACTTTTGAAAGGTTGAATGGAAACTTGTAAATTAAAGTAGTACATTTGCAAATGTCACAACAGGGCTAGCTAGCCACCTGGTGGTGTGTGACCCTTGGCTCTAGATGATTGTCACTGCTGAAGTGACACCCTAAAGGGGGGAGGGGGTGGATGGATCAAAATTTGCATATAATGGACCAGATTGTGGATATGGTCTGTTCATTATCCCATACATGCTACTTAAACCACACTGGTCTCACTTCACGCGTGTACACACACACACCACCCTTTTAGTACTTTTTTCTCCCTCCATAAAGTTGTTTGTATCCTTTCCCTTTCTATGATTGTTTCTTTGGAGTCTTGAATTCTTTAGGTTTATGCTTTAGAGTACCCTTTCTTTAGTGTTTGTGAAATATGTATTGCTTAGTTACTGGCTTGTACCATTAAGGTATTGGTGTCGACCTCCTCTCCTGTATTTCCTTTATGCTTTTATGTTTGGGAATCCCTCTAAAAAAAAAAAAGGCATCTAGTAGCAATCTTGGAAGTCTGGATTTGTTTTTTTTTTTCTTTTGTGTTTATCATTATGAAGTTGATTACTGCTTTTTCTTCTCCTGCTGAAGTTGTAACTTAAGTACAAAACAGGATTTAAGATAAGTTATCGCAGTATAAGTGTATTTATAGCAGCCCAATTTCTGACTTGTACCCAAAGTGATAGATCATTTAGGTTAGTTAATTCTAGGCTCCTTTCATTTTATTTGGTTACTTTTGGTGCTTTTACTATCATGTAATCTATCCTCGTAGTTTTGTGGTGTTTATAATTTGTATTTAGAGTTACTTTTTAAAAGGTTAAGATTGACTATTGTGGGAAAATGAGATTTAAAAATCCCTTACAAAAAAATCTGTCCTGTCCATTTTTGTAAAAGTAGACAACATAATTTTAAATATCGCCAAAATAAGATTTAAAGTGGTTGTAATATTATATTTTGAGCTTAGTTCAGTTTGTCATCAGAGATTTACTCGACCACTCATTGGGAGACTATTTTTATTTATTTATATATGTATTTGTTTATCTGGGTAGTGCATTAATCACGATTGACCAATTTCAGGGTCATACTAGGTGAAGAAATACAAAACATTTCACAAGTAAAATACAGAAATGTAAACAATGACAGAGAAGTTCAAACTAATTATACAGAAAAAAACTGCATATGCGCATTCTAATGAAAAAGCGGAGTGAGATGCATTTGTTTCTGAAGTGGCTCAATCTTCAGTGAATCTTGAGACAGGAGAAGACTGATAAGAGAGCCATTATGTTACATGTCCTGTGTTGAAGCTGGAGCATTTAGCTTTGATGAGCAAGTACTTATTTGAGGTGCATTCTGAATTTGGAATAAGTGATGATTTCCTTAACGTCCGTGGGGAGAGTTTGCTAAAGAGTAGGAACCTGAGAGGAGGAAGCATGTGTAATGTTGTGGACATTGCATACAGAAACAATGCAACTCTCCCAGTCACTGAATTCAGGGTATCAGGGAAATGATTCCAGGAATGGAGTCTATCTACAAACTGTCTTGGTCCACATTTGTTAACTGTATCCCTTTTTAAGTTGTGAGTTTCAAGTCTTAGGGTAGCTTGCAAATCCCCAAATGGGAGGAGTGGCTGTAATATTCAGTAAATTGCTTCAGGTGTGGGTCATGCGGATTTATCCATGAGCGAGGGAATGTATCACAATTGTTCAGTATTTATGGCCACATTTAAGATCACAAATATAAGTAAGATTGGTATGGCTTCCACCTTCTTATGGCTTGTTGCTTAATATTATTACTTGCGTTCTGTTGAGTACTCCTTTCCCATCCTCTTATTTGCTTTGAGTACTCCATTCCATCCTGTTATGCCTCTATTGAGAGACCTGCTGCAGCACTAGTCAAGTTTGTGATCCAAGCCAATCTGATGGTAGTGGTGTGTATTTGTCAGGTTTACTTGGTATGCAGACCCACTTTTTTGACTTTGTAGTATCAAAACTCAGAATATTTAACGTACGTACCAGAAAACAACATCCACAGAAGGCACTCCAGTCAAGGAAGTATTTGTTTAGGCTTTCGTCCAAAGACTTCATGAGAATAAAATGACAAAATGTCAGCCAATCTTTATATACTGTTCTGCATACTCAATTAAACAATTTATTAAACAATTAAAATCTGCTAGAAAGGTGCTTGGAGTGACATCTGGACAGAGGAAGGAGAACAAGGAGACCTGGTGGTGGAATGAGGAAGTACAGGAGAGTATACAGAGGAAGAGGCTGGCGAAGAAGTGGGATTGTCAAAGAGATGAAGAAAGTAGACATGAGTATAAGGAGATGAGGCGCATGGCAAAGAGAGAGGTGGTGAAAGCTAAGGATAAGGTGTATGGAGAGTTGTATGAGAGATTGGACACTAAAGAGGGAGAAAAGGACCTGTACCAATTGGCTAGACAGAGGGACAGAGCTGGGAAAGATGTGCAGCAAGTAAGGGTGATAAAGGATAGTGAGGGAAAGGTACTCACGAGAGGAGAATGTGTTGAGTAGATGGAAAGAGTATTTTGAGAGGCTGATGAATGAAAAGAATGAGAGAGAGAGAAGGTTGGATGATGTGGGGATAGCGAATCAGGAAGTGAAACAGATTAGCAAGGAGGAAGTAAGGACAGCTATATAGAGGATGAAGAATGGAAAGGCTGTTGGCCCAGATGACATCCCAATGGAAGCATGGAGGTGCTTAGGAGAATGCGTTGAGTAGATGGAAAGAGTATTTTGAGAGGCTGATGAATGAAGAGAATGAGAGAGAGAGAAGGTTGGATGATGTGGGGATAGTGACTCAGGAAGTGAAACAGATTAGCAAGGAGGAAGTAAGGACAGCTATGAAGAGGATGAAGAATGGAAAGGCTGTTGGCCCAGATGACATCCCAATGGAAGCATGGAGGTGCTTAGGAGAATGTGTTGAGTAGATGGAAAGAGTATTTTGAGTGGCTGATGAATGAAGAGAATGAGAGAGAGAGAAGGTTGGATGATGTGGGGATAGTGAATCAGGAAGTGAAACAGATTAGCAAGGAGGAAGTAAGGACAGCTATGAAGAGGATGAAGAATGGAAAGGCTGTTGGCCCAGATGACATCCCAATGGAAGCATGGAGGTGCTTAGGAGAAATGGCAGTGGAATTTTTAACTAGATTGTTTAATGAAATTTTGAAAAGTCAGAGGATGCCTGAGGAGTGGAGAAAGTGCTTTGGTACCTATCGTTAAGAATAAGGGTGATGTGCAGAGCTGTGCAGTAACTAAAGAGGGATAAAATTGATCAGTCACAGCTTGAAGTTATGGGAGAGAGTAGTAGAAGCTAGGTTAAGAAGGGAGGTGATGATTAGTGATCAGCAGTATGGTTTCATGCCAGGAAAGAGCACTACAGATGCGATGTTTGCTCTGAGTGTGTTGTTGGGGAAATACAGAGAAGGTCAGAAGGAGTTGCATTGTGTCTTTGTAGACTTGGAGAAAGCATATGACAGGGTGCCTAGAGCAGAGTTGTGGTATTGTATGAGGAAGTCGGGAGTGGCAGAGAAGTATGTAAAAGTGGTACAGGATATGTACGAGGGTAGTGTGACAGTGGTGAGGACTGCAGTGAGAGTTACAGATCCATTTAAGGTGGAGGTGGGATTACATCAAGGATCAGCTCTGAGTCCTTTCTTATTTGCAGTGGTGATGGACAGGTTGACAGATGAGATCAGACAGGAGGCCCTGTGGACTATGATGTTTGCAGATGACATTGTGATCTGTAGTGAGAGTAGGAATCAGGTTGAGGAGACTCTGGGGAGGTGGAGATATGCTCTAGAGAGCAGAGGAATGAAGGTCAGCAGGGCTAAGAGAATATATGTGTGTGTAAATGAGAGGGAGAGTAGAGGAATGGTGAGGATGCAGGGAGTAGAGTTGGTAAAGGTGGACGAGTTTAAGTACTTGGGATCAACAGTTTAGAGTAATGGTGAATGTGGAAGAGAGGTGAAAAAGAAGAGTACAGGCAGGGTGGAATGGGTGGAGAAGAGTGTCAGGAGTGATTTGTGACATGAGTACCAGTAAGAGTGAAAGGGAAGATCTACAAGAGGGTAGTGAGACCAGCTATGTTATATGGGTTGGAGACAGTGGCATTGACAAAAAGGCAGGAGTCAGAGCTGGATGTGGCAGAGTTAAAGATGTTAAGATTTCCACTCGGTGTGACTAGGATGGATAGGATTAGGAATAGGTATATTAGGTCAGCTCTTGTTGGACAGTTTGGAGACAAAGCAAGAGAGACGAGATTGCATTGGTTTGGACATGTGCTGAGAAGGGATGATGGGTATATTAGGAAAAAGATCCTAAGGATGGAGCTGCCAGGTAAGAGGAAAATAGGAAGGCCTAAGATAAGGTTTATGGACGTGGTGAGAGAGGACATGCAGGAGGTTGGTGTGACAGCAAGATGCAGAGGATAGGAAGAAATGGAAAGAGATGAATCCACTGTGGCGACCCCTAACGGGAAAAGCCGAAAGATGATGATTAAACAATTAAAATCTAAAACCTTCAGCAAAACAACTTTGAAAGCAACATTACACAATATGACACCTTATACTTATAAAAAACACTTAATACAAATGCTACCATTGATTCCAGGGTGCTTATTTGCTTGGAACCTAAGCTGTCAAAAAGTTTCTCTTCTCAAAACAATTTTTTACAATCACCACCCCTTACATCCCTAGAGACTGAATCTAACACAAAAAATTAAACTGTTTGAAATCTGCACATACAGTAGAATGTTTATAAAGAGCATTGTTGATTTCAGTGTTTTACGTACCTTTGAAAGGACACAAAGTTTTTGCTTAGCTTTGTTGTAATGGCTTATGTTAACTGTTCATGTGGCATATTTTGTGCATTTTTCTAGGCAGCAGAAGAGGAAGCTGCACCCATCAAGAAAGAGAAGACCAGCTTCACTGTCAAGCTAACTGAAATCAAAGCAGAAGATAAAGTAAAACTCATCAAGGAAGTGAAGAACTTTATTCCAGGCATAAACCTGGTCCAGGTAGGAGCATCATGAATTTGTACTTGCATTCTTCAAAGTTCTTGTATTTAAAAGCATCTTGTAAAATGCCTAAGTCCCTTCTTAAACTTAGTCCAGGTAAAAATATTGGGAATGAATTTACAAATGTGTTTTACAATCCTGTTTTATTCCGAGACATCATGGGAGATGTATAAATTACTCTGAAATTGCTCCAAGTAATATAACATCAGGAATGTGTTTGTGTACAAACATGTTTGCGAACCTTTAATCTGAAGTTGTTGTCTTCATTTGATCTTCAACATGTGGGTTACCGGATCAGCCTCTGATCCAGCTTGGCCGCATATCCAGCATCTGATTAGAGCTCAAAGCTCCTCCCCTTACCCATAATGCCCCCTGTCTCCTTCCTCCCGATCTCGTTTGCCTCACTCTAGTCCGCTTTGCAATCTGTGCTCTCTGCTAAACTTTGGGTAAGTGAACTTCTTTTTTGACTATTTTACCTATATGTTCCCTTTTCTTATTATTTTTTTTTTTAACTGACACAGAGAGCGTGCGGGGGGGGGGGGGGGTTGGGCCTAGAAAAAACACCATCTTTCCTGTCTCTCGCGTACGTGTGTGTGTGTTCTCTGTGTGAGTGTATTAGGCTGTGTATTTGGGAGTGTGTCTTAACTCCCCAAACCAGGTCCAAATTGATCTGTGCACCTAATACCCAAGAAACTAGACATGTTTGGGAAGAAAGTTTACACATCTGCTGCCCTGGCCTCAGTGGTGTCAGCTGGCAGACACACACGACCAAGTTCCGGGTGTCTCTAATTAGACCTCCTTGGAAAGAAAATGGGGGAAGTATCTAATGCTGATCTTAGAGCAAAACTGTTTGAAGCTTATCTCGACAGCTAGTCAGGCAGCAAAATACCCTAAAGTGGTGTGAATGCAGCATCCAGGAAAGCAGCAACAGCCATAGTGAGTAGGATTCATGCCTGGATGAGGCTGTAATCTCTTCAGCAAATGTAAAAGCACAGTTGCTGAATGCCCTTTTGACAAAGACCCGCTCTGAGAGTCCTACAGCCTTGGTGTTCAAGCAAAGGAAGAAAAGAGGTGAAGTAATAGAGAGTGAACTATTCATACTCCAAGCCATGTTATGGCAAGAATTTATGCTTTCTTTTATTGGAAGCAAGTCAAAAGCAAGAAAGACCAACTCGTGAAAAGCTGGGAGGCACAGGTAAAGGGAAAACCTTGGGCCTCCTCTTCAACCTCTGACAAGAAAAAGCCACGACTGAATAGGACCAAGTACAAGTGACCCCCCCCCATCTTCTGCAAAAATATGGCCCCTACTGATTTACTACATCAGCGACAACCCCCTAAGCAATACAACCTGTGGTAAGAGACCTGGGTACACAGGTTGACAACAATCTCACATTCGACCAACGTGTAGCAACAGTGGTCAGAAAAGTCTTTTGCTTAGTTCATCTCATAAGTAAACGGATTGCTTCCAGAAAAAAGGAGGTTATTACCTACCTGTACTCCTCCCTCATTAGGCCAGTAATTGAGTACAACGCCCCGTTTGGCATTTACCTCTCCAAACACTTGCACCAGCTGGAAAGGCCACAGAAATACCTCACAAAGAGAATCCATGGCCTCTAATGCCCGTCCTATGTGGACAGGCTCAAATCACTATCACTCTACTCTGTATCGTACTCAGAGGTGATGTGTCTCGCTTATAAAGCAATCTCGGACCCTCCCCTACTAGATATGCTTCATATCTGTAAGTCAGACTCCTTCTGCATTACCCAATTGAAAGGCCTGAATCTAATATGTGACGTTTAACAAAACCTGCTGGAGAGAGGTTTATCTCCCAGAGGCTGCCCTGTCTCTGCAATAGACTTGTCATACATGTCAGAGTATGTTGCTGACCCTCTTCGAGTGAAACCTTGGTGAATGGATGGGAAACCACAAATTTGTCCCAGGGGTTCCACCTGTGTCCCTCATTGACAGGGGTGACAGGTGATAACTGTGGTTTCTTTTTGGGGATAAATGCTAGGCTTGTAAGGGACCCAGCGCCATTAGCGTAGTAATCCCTGTGATCTTAGCCCCAACCCCTTTAGTTCCTGGATAGCAGGCAGAATCGCTCTCTGCCTCCCGGTTTCAAAGCCCTTAATGTAGGGTAAATTGCTATTACAGATTATCGGACAGTGGTGCAGGTGGCAGTGTAAGCCCCCCCCCCAAATCCCCGGTGCTACCGCAAGATTTAAAATAAAAAAAAAAACAAACTTTTAGATCCCTTTAAAAAAAAGAGTCAATACAAAAAGTTATTTTCCAAGACCAGAAAAGAGGCTACATGTAGGCCCGTGCTTAACCTTTCCAAATCAAATACTTATGGCACAACAGCCTATCCTCACTACTACCCATCACCACAGGAGTTTCACAAGGGTCCATTCTAGGATCCCTCCTGTTCTCCATTTTCACTAATAATCTTCACAGCATCTGTCAAGGTCCAACTGTCATACAATATGCAGATGACTCAATACAAGTCTGTACAGCCAGAGATCCCCCAGGAATTCCACACCAACACCCAAAAAGTCTTCCAAACTATTGTTGCCTGTTTTTTTAACAAAATCCTAATACTGAACCCCCCCCCCCCCAAAAAAAAAAAACAAAACAAAAAAACTGCTATTTAGTTCAAACAAATCAAACAAATCAACCACAATACCCAGTCCATTTAATATTGTGTCCAGGGATGGGACTATTATCGCTTCAGACACTCATACTAAACTACTAGGTATGATCATTGATAATCTCAAATTTGATCTACATGTAAATCAGACCATTAAAAACATCCACAAAAAACTGGGCAGTCTATATAAAAATAAACAATTTCTAACCCAAGCTGCCAGGACAACTATTGCTCAAACTCACCTCTCTGTTCTGTTCTATGCCTCTCCCTTTTTCACCAAATTACCCAAAACAGAAATGGCCAAGCTCAACACCTGCTACAAGCAAATTGCCAAATATGCCACTGGTGCACCCTACCGATCCCACCCTTGCCATTCCCTCAAACAACTTGACTGGCTCGAATTTCCCAGTCTTCTAACCTTCCATCAGCTTTCCTTTGCACACAAACTAATACTGTTTCCAGATAAAATCCCAGCACTGGCCAACCTACTAACATTGCAAACTAAGCCTAGACAACTACATTCTAGTGAGAAAACACTGATGAAGGTTACTGAGAGTAAAAACACAGCAAGGGACTACCTCTTCCTTCAAAGGTTACATTTAAAAGACTCCAAGGACCGTCTAAAACGCACGTGGATATGCTTATGTTCACCCCCAGCCTAAACTCACCAGTCATATCATCCCGCTTCTCTAATCTACTAGTCTCTGTTTCTGAACTTTACTACTAAGGAACTGCTGCTTATATTTCTAGCCTCCTCTTTGTGTCACTTCTAAGCCTGGCCTTTCAGATGATTGTATCTTTACATATTGTGGCACTAAAACCCTGCTAGGTTCTTTTTTTTTTTCTATAAACTTTTCTTTCGCTGCTTAACATTTGCTTTTATACTTGGTGTAGATACCTCACCGTTCAACTCTGTTTTACCTACTTCAATAATCTTGTTCCTTGCAAACTTGTACTCACACCATCTGTATAAAATTGCAAAAGATGCAAACTTTTTTACATATGTAGCTTATCCTGCTTGGCGTCTTGCTGATCTACTGTCTCATTCTAACTGTATAAAATCATGAAAGATGCTTTTATACAATATATTTAATGTTAAAGCTTTGTGCTTATATACTGTCTGTGTAAATATGAATGCTACTGTTTTACTCATAATTGCTTGTAATTGATTTGTGGAGCATTTCTTCCCGGGTCTTCGCTGAAAATGAATATGCATTTAGTCAGACTCTCCCAGTCAACAAATGTAAAATAAATAAATATCTAAAGTTACCCAAGTTCAAGAAGCTGGTTGTTTACGCCCTGCTCTCCCCCTTTGCAAAAGCCTCAGTTCTCACCATAGACTTGGAAGATGTCGATCTCCATGTCCCTGTGCATCAGGACCACAGGCACTACCTCGGGTTCTTAGCATGGGGCTTTTGCTATCTCATAACTTTTCCCTTTGGTTTAGCCACTGTGCCCATGGTCTTTACAAAATACTTAGCTGCAGTGATTGCCTTATGCAGAGTTAAGGGCGTCCATATCTTCGTATACATGGACAGCTGCCTTTTTCAGACATGGTCACAGGAGGAGATGAACAGTGCTGTGGATGTGACTTATGGACTTCTTTCACAGAGTGGGATTCACCCTGAACATACAGAAATCAAGCCTTCTACCTTCCTGAGTAATAATTTTTTTCTGAGATGTTTTTGATGGACACTGCAAGCATTCCTGCCTCCAAACAAGGTACAGAGCTTTCAGGCTCATCTGTTGCACCTTGCAGGTCATAAGCAAACCAAAGTGATTGAATACCTCATGGTACTGGGTTTTATGTTATCTACTGATGTTCTTCGTTTTTCACCGTTGCAGTCATTTACATTTGGGTAATTTGCTGGCAGGTTGCCCTCAGTCGGCCTGATTATCAAAGTCTCGGGTCCTGTGTCGGTTGCTGTCCCTTCTTCCATGACGTCAGGTCGTCAGGGGTATAAAACATGCAGCCGACGCCATTACATCAGTCTTTCTTGCCGCGCGGTGCCCGAAGCAGAAGCAGTTCGCAAGTGCCAGTCGGCCGACACCTGAAATTTTCATTTTCGAGTTTCAGATCTGAAGTCTTAAACTAAAAAGCTAAGTACCACATTGGGGAAACTTTTTCTTGCTCCTTAGCAATGTCAGTAAAAGTTAATAATTGCATTACTTGTGGGAAGCAAATACCTCATAAGGATTTCCAGTTCATAGGTAGGTACTAGGCTATTGGCTGTAGGGCCTATACAAGCCTAGCCAAAAATGTACCCTGGCTTTCGCCATCCAAGGAAGTTATTTCCCTGTGCCCCTGTCAAGCAGAACCACAGAAGTGATCCCCGGGGTGAATTTCCTATTACCCATCCAATCATCAAGATTTTTCTTGAGTGTTAATGAGCTCTCTTTGACATAGATAGGTACTGTACTACATATGTACATATGTACATGTGATAGGTATTTGTACTGTATTCCTTGCCTAGGGCCAGATCATGACGTACCTTGCTGTCGGTTCTGTGCTTTATTTAATCAACGCACTATAAACGGTACATTTTTGCTTCTAAATATTTTGGCTCATGCTTTAATTATCCAGAAATGTCGTCGGTTAGCAATCAGACTACCGGAATACCTAAAAAAATGCAAAGAAAAAGACAGAGACAGGCCTTTGAGGTCCAAAACTGCCGACAACGCATCTCCTAAGCCAGTCGCCAGTTCGCCAGTACTCAGTGAGGTGCTTTTGCAGCCCCTGATACCTGCTACTTCTGATTCGTAGGCCTCTACTGAGACCCATTCGGAGTCCGGTATGCTGAGAGATGCTTCAGTTATGGAACCCGCGGATGTGTCTACCTTGGATGGGTCTGGAGCCTCTGTGCAGGCACTGGCTTCTGAGGGTGTTTTCAGACCTACAGATTTGTATATTAGACCGACAACATCTTCAAAACTAAGGCCAAAATCTCGACCTATGTCCAAAAAAAAAAACCGACGCCTAGGCCACATGTGCAGGCCCCTATGCCTAAAAAACAAATTATCAAAATGGCTGTAGATTTAATTACTCTGATCAGGGTTAGCCAACCCCCCCCCCCCCTTTCTAAGAGGCCTAGGCAGGACGGTGACTATGAATCTCCTGAACAGGATTCTATTTCTTCTGACTTTTCAAAGAACAGGAATTGTCTATACCTACTTATGAGGACTCTGATGCAGAGGATTCCATTCCCTCTGCTTCTCCCCCTGAGGATTTTTCTTTTGGGGAAACTTTACATACCTTACGGGAACATTTCCACTGGGAAAGTCAGGATTTCTCTGAATCTAAAAAGAGACGTAGGGATTTTCTTCTTCTTCCTCAGCATAGGCCTTTGGCTATACTTCCTGTCCTTGACATTGTTGATTATGTTTTTTCAGAATCTAGTATGGCTCCTGATTCTCTGCCTTTGGCTCCTTGTAAGCCAGACAGATACTACAAGGTTCCTGACTTCCACAAATTCCTTTTCAAAAATCCTGTTGCGGATCCTGAAACCATTTCTCAGGGTCCCAAGGGTATTAAAGCATCTACTGCTAAAAATCCTACCCCTTCTGATAGAGATTCCAGGGCACTCAATAGATGGGGGTAAGAAGGATGTTCATCGTGTTTCACTGTTGCAGTCATTACACTCTGGTTATCCTGCTGGCAGGCGATCCGTAGTCGGCCCGAGTTGCAAAGTATTGGTCTGGCGTCTGTTGCTGTCGCCTCCTCCCTGACGTCAGTGCGCCAGGGGTATAAAAGTTGCAACCAGTGCCATTTTCTTCTGTCTTTCTTGCCGCGCGGTGCCCGAAGCATAAGCAGTTCGCAAGTGCCGGTCGGCCTACTCCTGAGATTTTCAAAATTGAATTTCAGAACCAAAGTCTTCAATAAAGCTAAGTACCCCGTTGGGGAAACTTTTTCTTGCTCCAGACCATTTTCAGTAAAAGTTAATAATTGTATTTCTTGTGGGAAGCAAATACCTCGTAAGGACTTTCACTCTTACTGCATTCCTTGCCTAGTCCCTGACCACGATGTTACTAGTTATCGGTTTTGTGCTAGATTCAATAAAAGCACTATTAAACGTCGGTTTGATTTTGCTTAACATTATTTTGGACGAAGATTTAATTACATAATGCCGTTGGAGCAGCCGACGACCGGAATGTATAAAAAACGCAAAGACAAAGAAAAAGACAGGCATTCGAGGTCCAAAACCGATGACAAAGCCTCTTCTAGGCCAGTTGCCGGTTCTCAGTGAGGTGCTTTCGCAGCACCTGACACCCGTTACCTCAGAGCCACAGGCCGCAACTGACAGCCACGTGGAGACACAGAGGCCTCTGGAAACTCAAGGAATTGAGCCTACGGAAAATATACCCTCAGATGGGTCCAGAGCCGCTGAGCAGGCACCAGCTTCTGAGGGTGTTTTCAGACCTTCACAGCTTACAATTAAAGGTACTACAGCAGCAAAGGCAAAGTCAAAAACACCATTAAAGACAAAGAAACAAGTGCAATATTCTCCAGAACAGTCATCCATGCCAAAGAAACAGATGCTTAAAATGGCCGAAGACCTTATTTTAATAAGGGGCTCCCATCCCCCTCCTGACAAAAGACCTAGGCAATACACTGATTATGATTCCTCTGATCAGGTTTCCATTTCTTCTGATTCTTCTTCTGACTGGGGCTATTCACTCCCTCCCTCCCTATGAGAACTCTGATGCTGAAGAGTCCATTCCTTCAGCCTCACCGCCTGAGGGATTACTCTTTCGAGGAAACCCTACACACCATGAGGGAGCATTTCCATTGGGAGAGCCAGGATTACTCAGAATCCAAGAAAAGGCTCAGAGATTTCCTTCTATTGCCTCAGAACAGGCCCTTGGTTATCCCCCCATGCTTGATATTATTGATTCTTTTCTGAATCCAGTCTGTCTCCAGATTCTTTACCCCCTGCACCAGTAAAGCCAGACAGGTACTACAGGTTCCAGACTCTCATAACTTTTTTACAAAAACCCCGCTGCAGACCCAGAAACTATTTCTCAGGGTCCAAAAGGGGTTAAAGCTTCCACTGCCAAAAATGATCCTGATCATGGTAAAGCAAAATTGTTGGATGCTCCTTTATAACAGGACTGTCTCTTTGGTAATAAGGAAGAAGTTCTAAAAAAGATGGAAGATAAAGCTAAATCTATGCAAACTGTGAAAGATTTCTTACAAGTGCAACCTCCAAGATTTAGTAGGCACTGGCCTACTAAGAACTGTTCCTTTCCAGTTCCTTCGAGAGCCACTCAAGTCAAACTCAGACATTCCAAAGGCACCAGGTTTCAGTCCCAAGGGACTTTCAGGACAAAGCAATGGGGTGCCTCGTCTTCCAAATCTGGAAACAACAAGGCACCTCCCTATGGTAAGCAGTCTCAATGACTTCCCTTTACACTTACCAAGTACTTACCTTTTAGCTGCCCCTTTGGGGGGAAAACTAGCTCTTCATGCAAAAAACTGGCAACTTGAAACCCAGGACAAATGGGTTTTAAATGTATTATCCCAGGGATACAGATTTCATTTCCACACGTTGCCAATTCCAAATGGATGGCCAGACCTGCCCCCAAATCAGTGGGCAGAGGCCCAGAAACAAGTACTTTCCCTCATGAGCATGGGGGCTATTCAACTAGTACCAGAAGAGGAAAAGGGGCAAGGTTTCTATTCAAGACTTTTCCTGGTACCCAGAAAAGGCAAATCATGGCGTCCAGTTCTGGATTTATCTACTCTAAACACCTTTCTGGACATCCCAAAATTCAAGATGCTGACTCTTCACCAGTTACTTCCTATGCTAGGCAAATATGCCTGGTTGGCAACTCTAGATTTAAAAGAGGCTTACCTGCATATCCCAATCAGGGAATCTTGCAGAAGATACTTCCGCTTCAAAGCAGGTTACTTGCATTACCAGTTCTCTGCACTGCCCCCTTTGGCTTATCTTTTGCACCCAGGGTCTTTACAAAGTTCCTGGCTCCAGTAATTGCATTTTGCAGGCAAAGAAATATTCAAATATATCCATACCTGGACGATTATCTAATTCAGGCAGAAAACGAGGACATTCTTCTAAAACATCTGGCGTTTGTAAAAAGGGATGTTCATCGTGTTATACTGCTGCAGTCATCACACTTGGGTTATCCTGCTGTCAGGCGGTCCCGCATTTGGCCGAATCCCAAAGTCTTGGTCCGGCATCGGTTGTCGTCGCTTCTTCCCTGACGTCAGTGCGACAGGGGGATAAAAGTGGCAGCCGACGCCATTTTCTTCAGTCTTTCTTGCCGTGCGGTGCCCGAAGCAGAAGCAGTTCGCAAGTGCCGGTCGGCTAGCTCCTGAGATTTTCGACTTGAATTTCAGCCCGAAGTCTTCTCTAAAGCTAAGTACCCTGTTGGGGAAACTTTTCTTGCCTCAGACTGATGTCAGACAAAGTTAATAATTGCATTTCTTGTGGGAAGCAAATACCTCATAAGGATTTTCATTTTTATTGTATTCCTTGCCTAGGCCCCCAGACCACGACGTCTCTGGTTGTTGGTTTTGTGCTAGGTTCAACAAACGTACAATCAAGCATCGGGCAGATTTTGCCCGACATTATTTTGGCAGAAAATTTAATTATAGCATGTCGTCGGAACAACCGACATCAGCAATGATTAAAAAACGCAAGGATAAGGACAGGCAACCAAGGCCAAGACCAGATACCGAGGCCTCAGCAAGGCCTACTGCCGGTTCTCCAGTTTTCAGCGAGGCGCATACGTGGCCCCTGACTACCGCTGATTTAGAAATTCTGACTGCCTCCCAGACCGAATCAGCTGGGCCTCAGGAGCCGGTTCCATCTCTCCCCTCGGACGGCAACCCTGAAGGTGATCTGGAGATTTTGGACAGGCCTTCGGTTTCTGAAGGTGTCTTCAAACCGACAACTATCTCTATTAAGTCTTATGCTAAACTTAAGACCTCCTTAAAAGTTAGGAAACCGGGTCCACAGTTCCTCCCCCAGAGGCCCCTATGCCTAAAAAACAGATGCTTAAGATGGCTGAGGATTTAATTACCCTTATCAGGGGTTCACAACCCCCTCCTGACAAAAGGCCCAGACTGGAGGAAGATTATCCTTCCTCTGACCAAGCATCCATTTCCTCAGCTAACTCTGAGGACTAGGATTAGTCCTTCCCTCCTTATGAAGACTCGGATGCTGAAGAGTCCTTTCCCTCTGTCTCCCCCCCCTGAAGACTACTCTGCTGGTATTTTAGCATGTGGAATTGGCAGTTTAAGGCCCTCATGGCCAAAGTGGCAGACTTATACACTTTCTTCTCCCATCTTTCTACGTAGACATGCTTGGCTAAAAGAGCCCTGTTGCAGACCCCAAAACCATTTCCCAGGGTCCCAAAGGGGTAAAGGCCTCTACTGCTAAGTATCAACTACCTTCTGAAAGAGATTCCAGAGCATTAGAAAGATGGGAGAAGAAAGTGTATACGTCTGCCACTTTGGCCATGAGGGCCTTAAACTGCCAATTCCACATGCTAAAATACCAGCAGTACTTGATTACACAGTTAAAGCAGAAAATGATCCCTCAGACAGATCAACCTGATTTCAAAGAGATGCAGGATTTGCTACATGCAGCAGAACATGTGGGAAAGCATACCTTACAGTGTGGTTTTGATTCATTGGAAGCCTCATGTAGAGCAGCTGTCACAGGATCTGTAATACGTAGACATGCTTGGCTAAAAGAGCAAGCCTTACCAGAACATGTCAAAGCAAAGTTATTGGATGCTCCATTGCAGGAAAGATGTGTTATTTGGTGTCAGAGAAGAGGAAGTTTTAAAGAAAATGGAAGACAAGGCAAAATCTATGCAGACAGTTAAAGATTTTTTACAGGTACAACCTCCTCGTTTCAGCAGAAACTGGCCATCAAAAAACTGGTCCTTTCCTGCATCAGACAGACCCCAAAGGGGTAGGTACAAACGCCCAAGGGGCAGAGGCCAGCCACAAGGTTCTTTAAGGCCTAGACAATGGCATACAACAACTCAGAGGTGGAGACGAAAGATCTCAACCCTCCAGGAAACAAACACAATGACTTCCCTCTTCGCCTGCCAAGCAAAATTTCCCTGGCAGCACCTTTGGGAGGAAAACTGGCTCTATTTCCACAAAATTGGCACATCATAACAAAGGACAAATGGGTTCTGGATATTACCCAAGGCTACAGATTTCATTTTCACACTTTACCACGGATGAGTGGCATGCCAAATCTGCCTCCAAACCAATGGGCAGAGGCACAAACGCAAATTTCAGCTCTCATGGATATGAAAGCAATTCAAAAGGTACCTACAAAGGAGCAAGGTCAAGGTTTTTATTCAAGACTATTTCTAGTGCCAAGAAAAAACAAAGCCTGGAGACCCATTTTAGACCTCTCAATTCTAAACACATACCTGGAGGTACCCAAATTCAAAATGCTCACACTACAGCAGCTTCTTCCCATGCTGGGCAAGGAGTCTTGGCTGGTAACATTGGACCTCAAAGAGGTATACCTGCATGTCCCTATCAGACAAGATTGCAGAAGGTGCCTCAGATTTTTGGCAGGTACAACGCATTATCAATTCTCTGCATTGCCCTTTGGCTTATCTACTGCACCCAGAGTATTTACGAAATGCCTGGCATCAGTAATTGCATACTGCAGACGAGGAGTACAAATTTATCCATATCTGGACGACTGCCTGATCCAAGCGGACAGCAAGGCCATTCTATTACAGCATCTGGCATTTGTAACAAAGCTGCTAAGTTGCCTAGGGTACACAGTAAACAAAAAGAAGTCAAAGCTAATACCCTCACAAGACATAATCTTCCTGGGTGCCAGCTTAAATACAACGGCCCAGATGGCTTATCTCACGCCAGACAAACAAAAACAACTGACTAAATACTTCAAAAAGAGGACAACTTTTACCCAGCTCACTGCAAGGAAAATCCTGCAGGCATTGGGGTTCATGGCATCCTGCATTCAACTAATTCCACATGCAAAGCTGCATAGGAAGAACTTACAATGGTACCTGAAAAGTGTATGGACTCAACACAGGCACAGCCTCGAAACAAGTATACCTCTCATTTCCTGCCTTCAAAAAGAGTTCCTATGGTGGGCTCAAGCATGTCAAATAAACAAGGGTCTTCCTTTTGTCTTACCTCCAGCAAACCAAACTATGACAACAGATTCTTCAGACTATGCCTGGGGAGCACACATGGCAGGACCGTGCATAGAGGGCAAATGGTCTGCAAAACAAATGCATCTACACATCAACCAAAGGGAGATGCTAGCTGTGCAAAATGCACTGACAGCCTTCAAGGACCTCTTGCATCCAGGACAACTACTAATAAGGACAGACAACACCACAGTTATGTGGTACATAAACAGGGAGGAACACACTCCTACCCTTTATGCAGACAGGCAATGACCTTGTGGAACACAGCATTGACTTACCAAGTACAACTGCAAGCACAGTTCCTGCCAGGAAAGGAAAACATATTGGCAGACAAATTAAGCAGAAAGTTGGCAGATCCTCACGAGTGGAGACTACACCCACAAGTATTTTCAATGATAACTCAAAGGTGGGGACGCCCAGACATGGATCTATTTGCCTCCCCCAGCAATTGCCAACTACAGCAATTTTGCACAAGGACTTATCATTCCCTAGCCTGGAAAGTGGACGCCGTATCATTCAGTTGGACAGCATTGACAGTCTATGCCTTCCCACTGCTACCTCTCTTGACCAAGGTATTACTGAAAGTCAGATCAGAGAGACCACAAAATGATCCTCATTGCTCCGGACTGGCCACGTCAGCACTGGTACCCATTACTAAGGACCTTGACTCTCAGCCCTCCATGGATCTTACCTCAATTCCCACTTCTGTTGACTCGGCAAAACTCTCAGATCCTTCACAGTCAGCTCAGGACTTTAAATTTAGCTGCATGGAGAATACCTTGAATTCTCAATCAACACTTCTCTCAAAGGGCATCCTGAATGTCATTTTGGAGGCCAGGAGGCCCAGCACCAGAAAAACTTACTCGGACAAATGGAAAAGATTTTGTGCATGGAACCAGGCTAAAGGCCAAAATCCTTGGATACCAAATATTCCTCAAATACTGCAATACTTAACTGAGATGCTACACAAAGGCCTTTCTTTCTCATCCATCAAGATCCATGCTTCAGCCATTTCAGCTCAATATAATACGGATCCTCCCATATTATCACACCCTTTACTAAGGCAGTTTCTCAGAGGGGCTAAGAATATAAGACCCCCCCCAGAAAACCCCCAATGCCAGCTTGGGACCTCAACTTCGTTTTAGAAAAATTAACACTGCCTCCTTTCGAACCAGCCTTCTCAGCAGAACTACAATACTTGTCATGGAAAACAGCTCTGTTGCTGGCTATCACCTCAGCACGCAGGGTCTCAGAACTACAGGCACTTATGGCAGTGGAACCTTTCATCATTTTCCATCAGGACAGTCTCTCTTTATGAACTAACCCTACCTTTATGCCAAAGGTAGTATCCAGTGTGGCTTTGAATCAGACCATTCACGTACCCACCTTTTATCCAAACCCCCAGAATAAAGGAGAAAGACTCCTTCACTCTTTGGACATTCACAGACAGCTACGTTACTATTTGGATAAGACAAAGACCTTCAGAAAAACGGACCAACTCTTTGTATCCTATGCTGCAGGTTCACAAGGAAAGGCTATTTCAAAACAGACCATCTCCAAATGGATAGCACATTGTATCCGCTTTTGCTACTCGCATCATGGGAAAGCAGTGCCTGTTAATATTGGGTCCCATTCTACCAGGGCTACAGCAACCTCAGCAGCCTTTCTCAGGGGGGTTCCAACCAAGGACATTCTGGAGGCAGCTTCTTGGAGTTTAGTGCACACCTTTACCAAGCACTACCACCTTCCATTATACTCAAAAACCAGAGCTGGTTTTGCCACTGCAGTTCTGCAGGGCATCCTAGCTTCACCTAACCCAGTTTAGTACCAGCCACCCATCCATAGCTTTGGGATTCAACCCAAGTGTGATGACTGCAGCAGTATAACACGATGAACATAGTACAGTTTTGTACCTACCATAAATGTAGATGTTCGAGTGTATATACTGCTGCAGTCCAGGTTACCCTCCCACCATCCCCTCTACATACTAGCGTGTTGCATCTATCTATTGGATGCATGCCTATATGGTGTATTTGCTAACAGCTAGTACTATTGTTTATCTACTAAGGTATTTTTGCATAGTTATTTGTATTGCCTTCCTAGTTGGGGGCACCTGACAATCTTGGGCAAGAAAAACTGAAGAAAATGGCGTCTGCTGCCTCTTTTATCCCCGTTGCACTGACGTCAGGGAAGAAGTGACGACAACCGACACTGGACCAAGACTTTGGGATTTGGCCGACTGCGGGACCGCCTGACGGCAAGATAACTTAAGTGGGATGACTGCAGCAGTATATACACTCGAACACCTACATTTATGGTAGGTACAAAACTGTACTTTCTAACTTGTCTAAGGTACACTATAAACGAAAAGAAATCACAACTGGTACCCTCTCAGAAATCTTGAATACAACTGCCCAGATGGTTTTCCTTACGCCAGAGAAGCAAATTCATTTGGTGACTTACTTCAAACAGGTGGCCACAAAACCCTGCTTTCTGCAAGGCAAATACTGCAAGCCTTGGGGTTCATGGCCTCCTGCATTCTTCTAATTCCATATGCAAGACGGCATATGAGGAAACTTTAGTGGTACTTTAAAAAAAAAAAAAAGTCCATGGAGTCAGCATTGTCACAGCCTGGAAACAATGATTCCTATCATTCCTTGCCTGTGCCTAGAATTCCTATGGTGGGCAGAGGCCTGCCACCAGAACAAAGGACTGCCATTCACACCACCCCCTGCCACCCAAACCCTAACTACAGAAGCATCAGACTATGCATGGGGTGCTCATCTGGCAGGGAAGTGCATTCAGGGCAAATGGAGCCCAAATCAAATGCACCTTCACATAAATCAAAAAGTAATGCTAGCTGTACAGAATGCACTGACAGCCTTCAAGGACTACCTTCATCCAGGACAATTACTGATGAGGGCAGACAACACCACAGTTATGTGGTACATAAACAAGCAGGGGTTACACACTCCTACCCCCTCTGCAGACTAGCCATGGCATTGTGGGACACGGCCTTGAGCTATCAAGTACAACTACAAGCTCAGTTCCTGCCAGGAAAGCTGAATACTCTGGCAGACGAACTAAGCAGAAATCTCATGGACCCTCACGAATGGAAACTAGATCCACGAATTTTCAACATGTTGACATGCAAATGGGGGAGCCCAGACATAGTTCTGGGGTGAGGCAAAAAAATCTATCAGTTGGACAAATGTTGCACAAGAACTCATCACAAAAAAGCCTGGGAAGTGGATGCTCTGTCCTTCAGCTGGAAAAACCTATTAGTCTATGCCTATGCCTTTCCCCCTCTGCCTCTGCTCTCCAAAGTTCTACTAAAAGTCAAACAGAACAAACCAAAAATGATTTTGATTGCTCCAGACTGGCCTCGCCAAACCTGGTACCCACTCCTGCGCAGTGTGGTACACCTTCCACCGTGGCACCTACCTCAGCCACCTTCCTTACTGTCTCAGCAGAACAATCAAACTCTGCACACTCAGCTCCAAACATTGAATCTTGCAGCGTGGCTAATCACCTAAATTCACCCTTAGCATCCCTCAGCAAACCTGTAATGGATGTCATTTTGGAGGCGAGAAGACCTAGTACTAGAAAATCTTATACTGACAAATGGAAAAGATTCTGTGCCTGGAATCAATCTCAAGGGATAAGCACAGCAGTGCCCAACATTCCTCAGATTTTGCAATACTTAACCGAGATGCTTCACAAGGGCCTGTCCTTTTCTTCCATAAAAATCCATGCCTCAGCCATTTCAGCTCATTACAACACAGAACCTTCCCTATTTTCTCATCCCCTGCTAAAGCAGCATCTCAGAGGGGCCAAAAACTTAAGACAACCCAGGAGAGCTCCAACCCCTGCCTGGGACCTTAATTTTGTATTGGAGAAGCTCACTCTCCCTCCTTTCGAGCCAGCTGCTAATGCAGACTTAAAAATTCTCTCTCTGAAAACAGCTTTCGTTTTAGCAGTCACTTCAGCTAGAAGGATTTCCGAATTACAGGCACTTATGGCAGTGGAGCCTTTCATTTTTCATGCGGACAGGGTATCTCTCAGGACCAACCCATCCTTCATGCCTAAGGTGGTGTCCAGTGTGGCTCAGAACATTCATTTGCCAACTTTCTTTCCCAATCCACACAACAAGTGGGAGTGGATTCTGCATTCATTGGATGTACACAAACAACTTTGATTTTACTTAAACAGGACTAAATCTCAAAGAAAATCTGAACAACTGTTGGTAGCATTTGCTGCAGGGGCAAAGGAAAAGGCTATTTCAAAGCAAACCATTTCCAAATGGATAAGCCATTGTATTCGTTTCTGCTATGTGCACCGTGGAAAAACTATCCCCCAGGGGATCAGATCCAGTTCCACCAGGGCTGCATCTACTTCAACAGCCTTTCTCAGAGGTGTTCCTACCAGGGACATTCTAGAAACTGCTACCTGGAGCTCAGTTCATATTTTCACCAAACATTACCATTTACCTTTTTTCTCTAAATCCAGAGCTGGCTTTGCCACTGCTGTCCTACAGGGCGTTATTGCTGGTCCTAATGCTGTATAATTCTCTCCACCCAATCATAGCTTTGGGAATCTACCCAAATGTAATGACTGCAACAGTGAAAGACGAAGAACATAGAACAGTTATGTACACTTACCATAAATGTGGATGTTCGAGTGTTTTCACTGTTGCAGTCCTGGTTACCCTCCCTCCAGCCCCCTATTTTTCTCTGGCTATGCCTCTACTTTTTTTTACTTTGCTTAAAAGCCCTTTTGGTTGGAGGTATGTTTTTTGTGTTCTTAATTATATTTGCTCCCCATTTGGGGGGCACCTGACGTCTGGGGCAAGAAAAACTGATGTAATGGTGTGTGCTGCATGTTTTATACCCCTGACAACCTGACATCATGGAAGAAGGGACAGCATCCGACGCAGAACCCAATACTTTTTTAATCAGGCCGACTGAGGGCAACCTGCCAGCAGATTACCCAAATGTAATGACCGCAACAGTGAATACACTTGAACATCTACATTTATGGTAAGTATACACAACTGTACTTTCCTCTTCCAGCCACAAAAGGAATATTAAGTAAATGGCCTTTGCCACCACAGCAAGCTAGCAATTTGCTTCAGCTACAGGTGGGTGGCTGTGCTGTGACCATTAGTTGTACCCTCAGACCCATCTGCTTTTACCCCAGATTTCTCTGGCACAGTGGCCACTGTGGACTGGAAGGGGGGTTAGCCATATCCTCTTTGGCTATTGGTGTCTCCTCAGTGGGTGAGAGAGACTTTCCCTGGTTCTGGGAGAGAGAACAGGGAAAGCTTTCACTATTGTATCAGAATGTTGTGCCCATCCTTTGGGAAGCTGCTGTTGCCATTATTAACACATGTGGTCCCATTGTCAAAAGGAAACCCAAAATGAAACCTGTATATTCTACTACTACTTCTCAATTATCTGTAGTGAGGAGTAGTTTACAATGTCTGGCTCAGGGTTTATTTTTTTTTTCATGCTATTAATCCTTGTACGGTAGTTTATGGTGAAAGAAAGACATATACTTCCTTTCCTGAAGATTCAAGATTCTGAATCAGCACAGGAAGATGAAGGGAACGATACAGGGTTTTACTCCTCAGAATTGTGATTTAGAATCACTCACAGGAGAGGTCAGTTTTGAGACTTTTTGTTGGGGGGGGGGGGGGGGGCTGTGTTCTGAAACTATTTCTAGAATGTTCCAGTATTTTCAGTGGGAGAACAGTGAGGTTTCCCAGTCCTTCAGAAAATGCTATGAGCTGTTACAGAAGGACTTTCCAGAACCTTTACCCATTCCTCCAGTTCTGTCAATTTTGGAGGGGGTGAGCGCGGATGTGGGTGTGTGTGCATGTTTGTGTTACTGTCTGCAGTTTCACTGACATTCAGCCAGCTGCCCATAAAAAGGCAGATAGGGTGTATAAAGTTCCTCAGTCTTAAGTTTTTATACACTTCCCAAACTTGATCCAGCAGCTGTAGCTTTAGTTAATTCATCTGCTGCTAAACACTTAGCTAATTCCAATCCTATCCTTTCAGATAAAGATAGAAAGATTATTGATAAATATGAGGAAAAAAATGTATGATCGTGTTACACTGCTGCAGTCATCACACTTGGGTTATCCTGCCATCAGGCGGTCCCGCAGTCGGCCAGAGTTCCAAAGTCTTGGTCCGGTGTAGGTTGCTGTTGCTTTTTCCCTGACGTCAGTGCACCAGGGGTATACAAGAGGTATCAGACACCATTTTCTTCAGTCTTTCTTGCTGCGTGGTGCCCGAAGCAGAAGCAGTTCGCAAGTGCCGGTCCGTGACTCCTGAAATTTTCAAATCGAATTTCAGACCGAAGTCTTCAATAAAGCTAAGTACCCCGTTGGGGAATCTTTTCTTGCCTCAGTCCGATGTCAGAAAAAGTTAACAATTGCATTTCTTGTGGGAAGCAAATACCTCATAAGGACTTTCATTCTTATTGTATTCCTTGCCTAGGCCCATACCACGACATCACAGGTTGCCGGTTTTGTGCTAGGTTTAATAAACGAACTATTAAACGTCTGTTTGATTTCGCCCAACATTACTTTGGTAGGAAATTTAATTATACCATGCCATCGGAGCAACCGACGACCGGCATGCATAAAAAACGCAAGGATAAGGACAGGCAGCCTAGACCCAAACTAGACTCCGAGGCCTCTGCTGGGCCAGCCGCCGGTTCTCTGGTTTTCAGTGAGGTACCTACGCAGCCCCTGACAACCGCTTATTTAGAACCTCAGGCAGCTTCTGATTCCCAAGCGGAGATTACTAGGCCGCCGCAGCCTTCTTCTTTAGGCCCTTCCGAATCCAGAGCAGAAGGAGATTCCGGTGCGTTTGAAACGCCTTCAGTGGCAGAAGATGTGTCCAGACCGACTACACTCACCATCAAATCTTATGCTAAGCTGAAAACTCCTTTGAAAACAGACTGTACAGCAGTCTCAAGTACAAGGCCCCATGCCTAACAAACAGATGCTTAAGATGGCTGAAGATTTAATTACCCTAATCAGGGGTTCCCATCCCCCTCCTGATAAAAGGCCAAGACAAGAGGAGGATTATGCTTCCTCTGACCAGGTTTCAATTTCCTCAGATTCTTCTGAGGAACAGGAATACTCTTTTCCCCCTTATGAAGACTCTGATGCTGAAGAGTCTATTCCCTCAGCATCTCCCCCAGAAGACTACTACTTTGGGGAAACTTTACATACCATGAGGGAACATTTCCACTGGGAAGGCCAGGATTACTCTGATTCTAAGAAAAGGCTCCGAGAGTTCCTTTTACTACCCCAGCACAGACCACTTGCTATCCCTCCAGTGTTAGACATTGTGGATGATGTTTACTTAGAATCTAGCCTTAACCCAGACTCTCTACCTCCTGCTCCAGCCAAACCAGACAGATACTACAGAGTCCCTGACTCACACAAATTCCTATATAAAAGCCCTGTTGCTGATCCAGAAACCATTTCCCAAGGTCCCAAAGGGGTTAAGGCCTCTATTGCTAAAAATCCTGTACCCTCTGAAAGGGATTCCAGAGCACTAGACAGATGGGGAAAGAAAGTATATACCTCAGCTACTCTTGCTATGAGGGCCTTAAATTGCCAGTTTCACATGCTGAAATGTCAGCAATTCCTGATGTCTCAATTAAAACAAAAAATGATCATACATTCAGAGCAGCCTGATTTCAAGGAAATGCAGGATTTGTTGCAAAACATACTTTACAATGTGGATTTGATTCATTGGAAGCTTCCTGTAGAGCAGCAGTGACTGGGTCTCTCATACGTAGACATGCTTGGTTAAAAGAACAATCCCTACCTGATCATGTTAAAGCAAAGTTATTGGACGCACCTTTACAGCAGGATGTTTTATTTGTTATAAAAGCAGAAGAGGTTTTAAAGAAAATGGAGGATAAGGCAAAATCTATGCAGACGGTCAAGGATTTTTTTACAGGTTCAACCCCCTCGTTTCAGCAGAAATTGGCCAACAAAAAACTGGTCCTTTCCAGCTTTTGACAGGCCACAGAGGGGCAAATACAGACGCCCAAGGGGTAGATGTCAGTCACAAGGCCCTTACAAGCCTCGCCAATGGGGTGCCGCAGCCCAGAAAGGAGGAGAAGACAGGCCCCAAGCTAACAGAAGACAAACACAATGACTTAACCCTCAGACTGCCAAGCAAATCTCACTTGACAGCTCCCTTGGGAGGAAAATTAGCACTTTTTGCAGACAACTGGCACATCATCACAAAAGACAAATGGGTCCTAAATATTGTCTCACAAGGATACAGATTCCACTTTCACACCTTGCCAAGGATAAAAGGAATGTCAAACCTGCCACCAAATCAGTGGGCAGAGGCTCAGAAACAAATTACAGCTCTCATGGACATGAGAACCATTCATCAGGTACCTACACAGGAGCAAGGACAAGGATTTTATTCAAGACTCTTTCTAGTCCCCAGAAAGGACAAAGCCTGGAGACCCATTCTGGACCTTTCAATTCTAAACACTTATCTGCAAGCACCCAAATTCAAGATGCTAACACTACAGCAGCTTCTTCCCATGCTGGGCAAGAAGGCTTGGCTAGTAACGTTGGATCTCAAGGAGGCATACCTGCATGTCCCTGTCAGACAAAATTTCAGAAGATACCTCCGATTCATTGCAGGTTCAACCCATTATCAATTCTCTGCACTGCCCTTTGGCTTATCTACTGCACCCAGGGTCTTCACAAAATACCTGGCACCAGTAATTGCATACTGCAGACAAAGAGGAATTCAAATATTTCCATACCTGGACGACTGCCTTATTCAAGCAGAAAGCAAGGACATTCTTTCTTTTAAAGCATCTGGTGTTTGTCAAACACCTTTTAAGTTGCCTAGGGTACACAGTAAACGAAAAGAAATCAAAACTAGTGCCCTCACAAAACATAATATTCCTAGGTGCCAGCTTAAATACAACGGCCCAGATGGCTTATCTCACGCCAGACAAGCAAGAACAGCTGACTCAATACTTCAAAATGATGGCAACGAAGACCCAACTCCCTGCAAGAAAAATTATGCAGGCCTTGGGATTCATGGCATCTTGCATACTACTAATACCATTTGCAAAACTGCATATGAGGAAATTACAATGGTACCTGAAAAGCGTATGGACTCAGCACAGCCACAGCTTGGAAACAATAATACCACTCATTCCCTGCCTTCAACAGGAGTTTCTGTGGTGGGCACAGGCATGTCACCTCAACAAGGGTCAGCCTTTTACCTTACCCACAGCCAGGCAAACTATAACAGATGCATCGGACTATGCCTGGGGAGGGGTCTCCTTCTAATGACCGAAATGCCGATTCGCCGACAGGGAAATAACCGACACGAAACGACCGACAACGCAGTTGACCGACACGCTCGAATCCCGACAGACGGAAGACCGACAAGGGGAATGTGTAAGCGCGACCTGGTAAGTATGCGATAGTGAGGGATTTAGGAGTAGGGAGCGGACAGGTAAGTGTGCAATACTCAGGGATGTAGGGTTAGGGTGTGTGATAGGTGAGTGTGCGGTAGTGTCGGAGCTTGGGGTTTGGGGTGTGTAAGTGAGTTAGGGTTAGGGTGCAGGTAGGGAGAGTGTGCAGTAGTGTCGGAGCTTGGGGTTTGGGGTGTGTAAGTGAGTTAGGGTTAGGGTGCAGGTAGGGAGAGTGTGCGGTAGTGTCGGACCTTAGGGTTAGGGTTTGGGTTAGGGCTAGTGGATATGTGTTGTAGTGTACTGTGTTGTTTACGTGTAGTGTGTCGGTGTTATGGTGTTCGGTGTTTCGCGTTGTCGGGTTTGTGTGTTGTCGGTTTTCTGGCGTCGGTTATTTCACTGTCGGCGAATCGGCGTTTCGGTCATTAGAAGTAGACCCCTGGGGAGCACACATGGCAGGGCAGTGCATTCAGGGCAAATGGTCTACAGATCAAAGGCATATGCATATCAATCAAAAAGAAATGCTAGCTGTACAGAATGCCCTAACAGCTTTCAAGGACCTCTTACATCCAGGACAACTCCTATAAAGACGGACAATACCACAGTAATGTGGTACATAAGCAAGGGGGCACACACTCCTACCCCCTATGCAGGCAAGCAATGACCTTGTGGAACACAGCACTGACCTACCAAGTTCAACTACAAGCACAATTCCTGCCAGGAAAGAAAAACACATTGGCAGACGACCTGAGCAGAAACATCATGGATCCCCACGAGTGGAAACTAGATCCACAAGTATTTGCAATGATAACTCAAAAATGGGGACGCCCAGACATCTGTTTGCCAACCCCCAAAACTACCAACATCGAAAATTTTGCACAAGGACATTCCACCCACTAGCTTGGAAAGTGGACGCCCTGTCATTCATTTGGAAAACATTAACAGTGTATGCCTTTCCTCCACTGCCTCTTCTAGCAAATTGCTGTTGAAAGTCAGATTAGAGAGGCCACAAATGATACTCATTGCTCCAGACTGGCCATTCCAGCACTGGTATCCAATACTAAGTAACATGGCCCACGGCCCACCATGGATTTTACCTCAAATTCCTCACCTACTCACTCAACAAAATCAGATTCTACACAGCCAGCTCAAGACTTTAAATCTAGCTGCATGGCAAATTACCTAAACAACCAGCCAACACTTCTCTCTAAAGCTGTTATGGATGTCATTCTGGAGGCCAGGAGGCCCAGCACTAGGAAAGCCTATTAGGACAAATGGAAAAGATTCAGGCTAAAGGCCAAAATCCCCTTGTTCCAAACATTCCTCAGATTCTACAATATTTAACTGAGATGTTGCACAAAGGACTTTCTTTTTCATCTATTAAGATATACGCCTCAGCGATTTCAGCTCACTACAACACGGATCCTTCTTTATTTTCACATCCACTGCTAAGACAGTACCTCAGAGGGGCTTAGAACATAAGACCGCCCAGGAGAGCACCAACTTGGGATCTCAACTTTGTTCTGGAAAAGCTTACACTGCCGCCCTTTGAACCAACTTTTACAGCTGATTTACAGTTTCTAACATGGAAAACTGCCCTGCTGCTAGCAATAACTTCAGCTCGAAGAGTCTCAGAGCTACAGGCCCTAATGGCAGTGGAGCCTTTCCTCATTTTTCATTAAGACAGAGTCGCTCTACGAACTAACCCTTCCTTTAGGACAAAGGTGGTATCCAGTGTGGCCCTAAACCAAACCATTCATTTGCCCACCTTTTTCCCAAACCCCCAGAACAAAGGAGAAAGACTCCTGCACTCTTTGGACATTCACAGGCAATTACGTTACTACTTGGATAAAACTAAGGCTTTCAGAAAATCTGACCAGCTCTTTGTATCCTATGCTACAGGATCACAAGGAAAAGCTATCTCAAAACAGACCATTTCAAAATGGATAGGACATTGTATCCATTTCTGCTACACACATCATGGGAAACTGGTACCTGCTAGCAATAGGTCCCACTCCACCAGGGCAACAGCTACGTCAACAGCCTTTCTCAGGGGGGGTACCAACCAAGGATATTTTGGAGGCTGCAACTTGGGAGTTCAGTGCACACCTTTACCAAACACTATCATTTACCTCTATACTCTAAAACTAGAGCTGGCTTTGCCACTGCAGATGTCCTTCAAGAATGCAACTGCAGTCCTTACATATGGGTTGTCCTGCTTCAGGCAGCCCTCGGTCGGCCGGATTTCAAAGTCTGGGTCCGGCGTCGGCTGATGTTGCCTCCTCCCCGACGTCAGAGCGGCTGGGGTATAAAAGCATCAGCCGACGCCATCTTCCTCAGTCTTTCTTGCCGCGCGGTGCCCGAAGCAGAAGCAGTTCGCAAGTGCTGGTCGGTCAGCTCCTGTGTTTTACTTATCCGAAGTCATCAAAAAGCTAAGTACCCCGTTGGGGAACCTTTTCTTGCCTCAGCCGATGTCAGACAAAATTGAAAAAGTTAATAATTGTTTGTCTTGTGGTAAACAAATACCTCCTAAAGACTTGTAAAAGTACCCACTGCACCAAGCACAAATAAATCCTGATCCTCGAAGATGTAAAATGCTTTATTGCAAAAGCACCAGAAATAACACCAGAAGTAACACTCCAAATAAACGCTGATAGCAAGAAATACACTCCTAAAGACTTCCATTCTTACTGCCTCCCCTGCCTTGGCCCAGACCACAACATCTCGGCCAGTGCTGCCTGTGCTTTGCTTCAATAAGCACACTCTCTGGCGCCGGGCAGAGTTTGCCGAAGACTTTTTTGGCGATAAATACTGTTATATCATGTCGTCGGAACAGCCGACACCACATATTTCAAAAAACGGAAAGACCGGGACCGACATTCTCGGCCCGCGACTTCCACCGACACCACACCAAAAACTACCGCGAGTTCATCGGTCTCTTCTGAGGCGGCTGTTCCGCCGATTCGGACCGACGACACCGCTTTACCGATCACTCCGGCCCCGGAGCCTGCGCTGGTGCCGGTTGTGGACTTTCCTCCAGAATCTGATGCCCAAGATTTACCTGAGACCATACCGGTGGACAAGGTGACTCCAGCACATGGGGCAGCTAGGCCTCCTATGTCTGTGTCTATCAAGGCCTATACACATGCTAAGGCTGCCAGCCATGCTAAGTCTCACCCTCCTAAAGTTTGGCCTCAGCCCACTACTGATGAGCAAATCATGACCTTAGCTGCAGATTTGATTTCCTTAATCCGAGGCTCCCAGGCCCATCCTGAGAGAGGTTCTCAGCCTCCTTCTGACAAAAGGCCCAGGGTTGAGCACCCAGACACCCTTTCTTCTGATGAAGCTACTGCTGACTCTGATCACTCAGATACCCAGGAAGAATCCTTCCAGGCCTATGAGGATTCTGATGTGGAGGATTTTATTCCTTCTGCTTCTCCTCCTGAGGATATTTCTTTTGGGGAAATTCTCCATTCCATGAGAGAGCATTTTCAGTGGCAAGGCCCGGAATTCTCTGACTCCAGGAAGCGGCTTCGTACCTTCCTTAAGCTTCCCCAACACAGGCCTTTAGCTATCCCCCCTGTGTTAGATGTACTGGATGATGTGTACGCAGATTTGAGTACTTCATCTGACTCTCTCCCCCCTGCTCCTGTCAAGCCAGACAGATACTACAGGGTTCCTGAAACTCACAAGCATTTCTTTAAGGCCCATTCTGTGGATCTAGAAAAAATTTCTCAGGGGCCCAAAGGGGTGGCCACATCCACGGCCAAAAATCCTTTGCCCTCAGACAGGGAAGCTAGGTCTCTGGAGAGGTGGGGCAAAAAAGTTTATACCTCAACCACTCTTGCCATGAGAGCCCTTAATTGCCTTTTTCATATGTTTCAGTATCAGGATTTCTTGATGGATGATTTGCAGAAAAAGTTAGCCTCTCCTGAGCCTTTAGACAGAAAAGCCTTGCAGGATTTGGTCCATAACACTCAGCAGGTTAGCAATAATTTTCTTCAGTGTGGTTATGATGCATTGGAAGCTTCATGTAGGGCAGCTATGACAGGGGCAGTCATACGTAGACATGCATGGTTGAAAGAGCAGGCATTGCCAGATCATGTTAAAGTAAAGCTTCTAGATGCACCTCTGGAAAAACACAAGCTATTTGGTGCTAATGCTCAGGATGTGTTGAAATCAATTGAGGAAAAGGCTAAATCAGTGCAAACAGTCAAGGATTTCCTCCAGGTTCAGCCACCAAGGTTCAGCAGGAATTGGCCTTCTAAGAATTGGTCCTTTCCGGACACTGACAAATTTCAAAGGGGAAAGAACAGGCATGCCCGAGGAAGAGGGCAATACAGAGGCACCTACAGAAGCCGTCAATGGCAACCGACTAATCGGAGAGGTGGCGCAGGGACATCCCCTGCTCCACAGTGACAATCACAATGATTTGACTTTGGCACCACCTACCAAGGCTCGAAGAGAAGCACCTTTACGCGGAAAACTATCCTTATTTTCAAAAAACTGGCACATTTTAACAAAGGACAAATGGATTCTGGACATAATAGACCAAGGCTACAGGTTCCACTTCCATACTTTACCAACAAAGCAAGGCATGCCAAACCTGCCACAAAATCAAAGGGCAGAGGCTTTCGAACAAGTTACAAAGCTGATAAAAATAAAAGCAATAGAAAAGGTTCCTTCTCAGGAACAAGGCCAGGGATTTTATTCAAGACTGTTCCTTGTTCCAAGAAAAGAAAATCAATGGAGGCCTATACTGGACTTGTCCGCTCTAAACACCTTTCTCATTGTACCAAAATTCAAAATGCTGACACTCCAGCAACTCCTTCCCATGCTGGGCAAGGGGTCTTGGCTGGTTACTCTGGACCTCAAGGAGGCATACCTGCATGTCCCAATCGGACAAAGTTGCAGAAGATACCTCAGATTTCTTGCAGGGTCAGAGCATTATCAATTCTCAGCATTGCCTTTTGGCTTATCTACTGCGCCCAGAGTATTCACGAAATGCCTGGCATCAGTAATTGCACACTGCAGACTCCAGGGAATACAAATATACCCTTACCTGGACGACTGCCTTATACAAGTGGACAGCAAGCAAGCCTTGACAAAAAACTTGAATTATGTCATTTACTTACTACAGGCTTTGGGATACACAGTCAACTTACAGAAATCAAGACTACTGCCATCCCAACAAATAATTTTTCTAGGAGCCAAACTCGACACACAATCGCAAATGGCTTACCTCACAGACGAGAAGCAAGAACAATTACCACAGTACTTCAAAAGCCTAGCAAGGCTCACCCAGATGACTGCAAGGAAAATCCTGCAGGCCCTGGGTTTTATGGCATCTTGCATTCTACTAATTCCACTGGCAAGACTTCACATGAGAAAACTACAATGGTACCTAAAATGTTTATGGTCTCAACACAGTCACAACTTGGAAGCAATTATCCCACTCATCCCATGTCTACAAAGGGAATTTTTGTGGTGGCTCAAGCAAGCCAGTCAAACAAAGGTATGCCTTTCAACAAACCTCCAACAAGCCAAACCATTACAACAGACGCCTCAGACCATGGATGGGGGGGCGCACATGGAGGGCAGATGCATTCAGGGGCAATGGGCCCCCCAGGAAATACATCTACACATCAGTCAAAAAGAGATGTTAGCAGTAATTCATGCAATCGAGGCCTTCGGAATACATCTTCAACAAGGTCATCTACTAATAAAGACAGACAACACCACTGTTATGTGGTACATAAACAAGCAGGGAGGTACTCATTCTTACCCCCTTTGCAGACTAACAATGGCTCTTTGGGAAAAATCCCTGAAACTGGACAATACAGCTGCAATCTCCAACCCATATCTACCTCCTACATTTTGTCCTTACTTCAAAAACTTAAGCCAACAACCCCTTCAGCAGATAAATTACCTGCAGAATACCTCCAACTAGGTGCCAAAGCAATAGCGTACCCCATCTCTCTACTAATTAATAGGACTGTAAAAGAATGTACTATCCCTTCTGTCTAGAAAATCTCCTACATCATCCCTCTTTTCAAAGGCGGTGACTCTTTAGAGTATTCTAACTACCGCCCCATAGCATTGCTATCTCCTCTTGCAAAAATTATGGAGAAATGTATTCACAAACAGTTACTTAATCACCTGTTAAACAACAATCTCCTAGCTAACTGCCAACATGGGTTTCGCCCATACCACAGTACTACTACCGCCCTACTATCCTTCATTGACTCTATCAACATAAATCGCAACAATAACACTACTTCTTCTGCATTCTTTGTAGACCTGTCTAAAGCCTTCGATATGGTTAATCATCAACTTCTCCTACAACGCTTACATTCCCTCTCTCTTGACAATCAAGCCTTAAGCTGGTTCACATCCTATCTTGAAAAGCAAACAGGCAGTTCTCTGGGACAACCATCTCTCTAATCTTCTCCCCACCTCTATAGGAGTTCCTCAGGGCTCCATCTTAGGTCCTCTTCTGTTTTCCATTTTTATTAACGATCTACATCTAGCCACTCCTCTATCTACTTGTATCCAATATGCTGATGACACAACAATCATTTGCTCTGCCTCAACCCAGACTGAACTTCACTCACTAACACAGCACACCTTCACCACCATTGAGCAATGGTTCTCTAACCACTGTCTCCTACTTAACCCCAAAAAAACCAAACTTCTGCTCTTTCCACCCACTCACCTATCACCCCCCATTGATTTCACACTTACATCAAACAATGGCACTCTTATCACTCCTGACCAAACCACGAAACTCTTGGGTATTACTATTGACAACCAACTAAAATTTGACTGTCATATCAACTCCACTATAAAACAACTAACAGGAAACTTGGTTCACTCTATAGAATCAAACCTTTCCTAACCCCTGAGGCTAGATCTACTATAGCTAGAACCCACTTAATATCAACCCTTTTATATGCTTCTTCTATATACACTAATCTGTCTAAGTCCAACCTCAATAAACTAACCGCATCCTACAACAATATCGCCAGATTTGCCACTGCATCCCCATACAGAACTCACCATTGCTTGAATCTCATAAAACTAGGGTGGCTGGAACTACCCCATCTCATCCAATACTATCAACTCACTATTGCCCACAAAGTCCTCTACCACCCTGAAAACACACCAATGCTCTCTACCTGCATAAAGCCCTATCACAACATGAGGAATCTACGTTCCTGTAACAAAACTCTTGTAAAAACCTCTAGAGCAAATAATGTAGCAGGTGACTCCATATTTTCTAACTCAATTGGCAAAATATGGAATCTACTACCACCAGATCTTACATCCCTGACTTGATTCCACTATTTAAAACCAATCTAAAACTCTTCCTAACTAACCACTGGCTTTGCTCTTGCAATAACCCTGGGTAACCTTGCTCTCTTCCTTTCCTTCCCTCCCTTCCTCTCACCTGATTTTCCTTTCCTCTCTTCCTTTAAAAAGGTTTCTGGCTATAGCTCATTAGTTATATAAAACTATAGATTTTGTTACTTATGACTATATTAATAACTTTCATAACCTAGTAAATTATCTATTATAGACTCATGCTATTGACTCACACTGTACTCAGACACTTAGATAGCCTCTAATGAAGTTTATGAAAATGGTTTTACTGTATAACTTGTATATTCTTAGCTTGTTAAGTATTAGATAGTGGAGCTTTTCTCCTCGGGCCTCCACTGAAAATGGACATGTATCCAGTTGGACTAGCCCGGTTAACAAATGTAAAATAAAATAAATAAAATAAAATCTCAGTTTGTTCCGGGCAGGGACAATGTTCTGGCGGACAGTCTAAGCAGAAACATCATGGACCCGCACGAATGGATGCTACATCCAGACATTTTTGCTCAAATAACTCGTGCATGGGGGAGGCCGGACATAGACCTCTTTGCCTCCCACCTCAATCATCATCTGAAAAAGTTCTGCTCGAGGACACACCATCCACAATCCTGGAGAATAGATGCTCTCTCATTCAGCTGGAACTTGTTAACAATCTATGCATTCCCACCTCTACCATTAATGACCAAGGTGTTACTGAAAATCAAAGCAGAGCAACCAAAAGGCATCTTAATAGCTCCAGATTGGCCAAGACAACACTGGTATCCATTACTAAGGAGCATAACTTGCACCAAACCGTGGCCCCTGCCTCAATGGCCTCTACTCTTGACTATGCACAATTACAGGACGGTTCATCCCAACCTGCAAACTTTACAGCTGACAGCCTGGAGGGTCCCATGATTTCTACCCATATCTCTCTTTCCAAGGAAGTTCAACAGATATTACTGGAAGCACGCAGACCTTCCACCAGAAAGGCTTACTCAGCCAAATGGAAGAGATTCAACATCTGGAAAACCAACAAGGGACAGGATGCATCAGTAATGAGCATACCACACATACTGGAATACTTGGCAGAAATGCTGCATAATGGACTTACATATTCTTCCATAAAAATACATGCTTCAGCAATTTCAGCAACATACAACACTGATCCACCTGTGTTTGCACATCCTTTGCTGAGACAATTTCTAAGAGGGATAAAGAATATCAAACCTCCCAGAAAGCCACCAGTGCCTGCATGGGTCCTCAACTTTGTGTTGGAAAAGCTAACTCTTCCTCCTTTTGAACCAGCAGCATCTGCAGAATTGCAATTTCTTTCATGGAAAACTGTTTTCCTGTTGGCAATTACCTCAGCAAGAAGAGTCTCTGAGATACAGGCCCTCATGGCAGTGCCTCCATTTCTCATTTTTCACCAGGACAGGGTTTCTTTAAGAACCAACCCTTCTTTTATGCCAAAAGTGATTTCCAGGGTGTCTCTGAACCAAGCAATTCACTTGCCCACTTTCTTCCCCAATCCTCAAAATAAGGGGGAAAAGCTGCTACATACTTTGGACATACACAGACAACTACGCTACTACTTGGACAGAACAAAGGCCAACAGAAAGTCTGACCAACTGTTTGTAGCATACGCTCCTGCAGTGCAAGGAAAGGCAATTTCCAAGCAAACTATTTCAAAATGGATTGGACATTGCATCAGATTCTGTTATTCTTTCCATGGAAAGGGTGTGCCAGCCAATATCAGGCCACACTCCACCAGAGCTACAGCCACCTCCACAGCCTTCCTAAGAGGGGTGGCTACAAAGGACATTCTAGAAGCTGCTACATGGAGCTCCGTGCATACATTTTCCAAGCACTACAACCTGCCTTTATATTCCAGATCCCGAGCAGGCTTTGCTTCGGCAGTCCTGTAGGGCATTTTAGCTACACCATCCTTATCTTAGAGCCTACCACCCCCAGCTTGGCTATGGTATTCAACCCATATATAAGGACTGCAGTTGCATTCTTGAAGGACATAGTACAGTTTTGTACCTACCATAAATGTAGATGTCCGATAGATATGCAACTGCAGTCAGGTTTTCCCTCCCTCCTACCCCTCTGTGTATTGGGTCCACTTCCCTCCTTTTATAATTAGCTGGGGATATCTGTTATGGTGTATCTGTTTATTACTATTGTGTATGTCTGGAGTTTTTTATCCAGTTTCTAAATTTAGCCTTCCTTGGAGGGCACCTGGCATCTGGGGCAAGAAACACTGAGGAAGATGGCGTCGGCTGATGCTTTTATACCCCAGCCGCTCTGACGTCGGGGAGGAGGCGACATCAGCCGACGCCGGACCCAGACTTTGGAATCCGGCCGATCGAGGGCTGCCTGAGGCAGGACAAACCCATATGTAAGGACTGCAGTTGCATATCTATCGGACATCTACATTTATGGTAGGTACAAAACTGTACTTTCTGCAGGGCCTACTAGCTTCTCCAAACCCTGTTTAATTCCACCACCCATCCTTAGCTTTGGGATTCAACCCAAGTGTGAGGACTACAGCAGTGTAACACGATGAACATAGTACAGTTTTGTACCTACCATAAATGTAGATGTTAGAGTGTTCATACTGCTGCAGTCCAGGTTACCCTCCCTCCATCCCCTCTGACCTAGCTGAACTTTTTCTATACCTTTCTGTCTGATACAACCTTTGTGGTGTATTTGCTTGTAACTGAAAGTATTCTTTGTATTTTCTTTACATGTTTTATTGACAATATGTATTGCCCACCTACTTGGGGGCACCTGACATCTGGGGCAAGAAACACTGAAGAAAATGGCGTTGCATGCCTCTTATATACCCCTGGCACACTGACGTCAGGGAAGAAGCGACAGCAACCGACGCCGGACCAAGACTTTGGAACTCTGGCCGACTGCGGGACCGCCTGACGGCAGGATAACCCAAGTGTGATGACTGCAGCAGTGTGAACACTCGAACATCTACATTTATGGTAGGTACAAAACTGTACTTTTCTGCAACTTTGAGTTTCAGAATTTTGAATGATTAGGCTCATATGTTAAGGTTTGTTCTGACTATAATTGTGAAAGTATGACAAATGTTTTGTCTGCAGTTTCTTGCTGCGAGGAAAAATCTGCTTTAAATAATGCAATGCTTCTGTCCAAGTAACTACTCATTGTTCACTGTGTGTGTCATACTACTTTTAGGGTCACTGCTGGTGCTGTTTTGCATGACTGCATTCTCAATATTATGATAAAAATGAGGATTTTAAATTCTCCTTTGGATAGAGATTGTTTTTGGTCTCGTGCACAGGTAACCAAAAAGTGCGATGAAAAGGGGGTAAGCTGATGTGGGAAATTTTCATCTCTCCTTTTCCAAGGAATTCTGTAACTCCTCCAATTTGGATAAGAGACTAGATTTAACAGTCTGAACAAAATACAGGTAAATACATTTAAGAAATGGCAAGGGAGTCCAAGAATAATAATTCTGGAAACTCACAAAACCAAAGGCAGTCCATTTAAGTTGGAATTACTATTTTAGAGACTTTGTTCCCACCTCCCACACTGGCAGCCCCTTTTTTCTTCCACAGAGTCTGAATCTCCACTTTTCAGTTTGGCAACAGATAGCTTCAGACAGATGAGTTCTGAAGATCCATCATCAAAGTTACAGATGACACTGGGAGGAAATTGTTCTTTCCAAAGGTTAATTCCTCATCATCAAGACCAGACTCTCTTGTTTCCTCTTGTTTATCACATGTTGTCCCAGAGAGTAGTAGGACCAGTTCCCTCTTTCCAAGTGGGAAAGGGGTTTTATTCAAGGATGTTTTATTGCCAAAGAAAGAAAATCCTCGAAGGCCAGTTTTGGCACTCTTTCTGAAACCTATTTGTGATAGTGCCCAAATTCAAAATATCACTTCGCAGCCTGTTATCTCCTGTTCCTCATTCATGATGTTCTTCATCTCACATTGCTGCAGTCCTTACTTATGGGTAGTCCGCTGTCCTCGGTCGGCCCGAATACCAAAGTATTAGGCTGACGTCTGTCATGGGCGCTCAGATCTGACATCAGAGCGTCAGGGTATAAAAGCGCATGACCGACGTCATATCCTCAGTCTTTTTTTGCCGCATGGTCCGATGCAGAAGCAGCGTTGCAAGTGCCGTTTGGTGTTCTGAAATTTTTCGAATTCGGAGTTTCAGACCGATACCAAGTTGGGCTAAGTACCCCATTGGGGAATATTTTTGTTTTTTCTTGCCTCAGTTATTTACCGGATGTCAGAAAAAGTGAATAATTGTATTTCTTGTGGGAAACAGATACCGCATAGGGATTACCACTCACTTTGTATTCCTTGTTTGGGACGGAGCACGACGTGTGGTGTCGGTTTTGTGCTAGGTTCAATAAGCGCACTATAAAGCGGAGGTTAGATTGCGCTAGGTTAGTCCTTGGGAAGCGGTGTAATTATAAAATGCCGTCGGATCCTCCGGCGCCGCTTCCACGAAGAAGCGCAAAGACAAATCTGTGAAGCCTAGGCAGGATGATTCGTCCGTTTGGATGCGGTCCATTAGAAGCTACAGGGGAACAGGTGGATCCGGCTGAAGCTTCTGTTGAGACTCAGGGGGAAACTTTGATTTTGCAAGAGGTGGCTTCACAGGACTCAGGTCAGGCTGAAGGGGCCTCACAGGTTACTATTCTCCCTACTGTGCCTAGGGTGGTTAGGCCTTCTGCTACTATTTCTAAGGCTCCCTCTAAGGGCAGGTCTGTTTTGCCTTCCTCTGGTGTCAGTCCTGGTTCCTCAGGGTCAGTGCCTAAAAAGCACATGCTTAAAATGGCAGAAGATTTGATTTCTTTAATTAGAGGTTCTATGCCCCCTCCTGATAAGAGGCCCAGGGTAGAGCCAGAGTTGGAAAGTTTGGAGCAGGCCTCAGATGATTCAGAGTCTTCTGTGGAAGACATGTAAGATTTTCCTCCTTATTCGGATTCTGATGCAGAGGATTCCACTCCTTCTGCTTCTCCTGAGGATTTTTCATTTTCAGAAACTTTACATTCCATGAGGGAGCATTTTAAGTGGGAAGGACAGGATTTCTCTGATTCACGGAAAAGGCTTAGGGAATTTTTGTTTTTACCACAGCATAGACCCTTAGCTATACCTCCAGTTTTGGATGTTGTTCAAGATGTTTTCTCGGAGGCTTCCCTTAATCCAGATTCTGTGCCTCCTGCGCCAGTCAAACCAGACAGGTATTACAGGGTGCCTGAGGCTCATAAATATCTGTATAAAAGTCCTAGGGCAGACCCAGAAACTATTAGTCAGGGGCCTAAGGGTGTTAGAGCTTCTGTTGTAAAAATCCGGTTCCTCTAGATAAGGAAGCTAGAGCTTTGGATAGATGGGGTAAGAAGGTGTATACCTCTTCTCGTTAGCAATGAGGGCTTTAAATTGCCAGTTTCATATGTTGAAATATCAGAATTTCCTCCTTTCTCAGCTAAAATCTAAAGTGGATGCTTTAGCAGAGGGTATAGAGTGTAAAGAATTGCAGGATTTGGTACATGTCTCTGAACAGGTGGGCAAGCATTCTTTACAGTGTGGCTTTGATGCTTTACAGGCTTCTTCTAGGGTGGCTGCCACTGGTTCAGTTATTCGAAGGCACGCCTGGCTTAAGGATCAGAATTTGTCAGAGCATGTTAAGACTAGAATTCTGGATGCCCCTTTACAGTCTGAAGTTTTGTTTGGTCCTCCTGTGGAGTCTGTATTAAAGAAAATGGAGGACAAGGCTAAGTCTATGCAGACTGTTAAAGATTTTTTGCAGGTGCAACCTCCAAAGTTTAGTAGAAATTGGCCTACTAAAGGATGGACGTACCCTTCTGATTCTCAGTCTAGGGGCAGATCTAGACGTGGTAGGGGCAGAGCTCAGAGTTCCTTCAGACCTAGAACATGGAGTTCACCTGCACAGTCTGCAGGTGAGGGCAGGGGCCAGTCCTTTCGTAAACAGGCCCAATGACCTGCATTTTCAGCTGCCAGATTCCTCTTGCCTGGCAGCTCCTTTGGGAGGAAAGTTAGCACTTTTCAAGCAAAACTGGCTTTTAGTCACCCAGGACAAATGGGTATTGGACATTATAAACCGAGGCTACAAGTTTTATTTCCATACATTGCCTCCTTTCAAAGGCATGCCAGATGTTCCTCCTCGGCAAAGGTTAGAGGCTCACAAACAGATTTCTTTACTTCTTCAAATGGGAGCTATACAGCCAGTTCCTCTGTCAGAAGTGGGCCTAGGATTTTATTCTCGCCTGTTTCTAGTTCCAAAGAAAGGGAACACGTGGAGACCGATTTTGGATTTATCTATCCTCAACACTTATCTGGACATTCCAAAGTTCAAGATGCTGGCGTTACAACAGCTTTTACCTCTGTTGGGAAAAGACCACTGGATGGTAACTCTGGATCTCAAAGAGGCTTATCTTCATGTTCCTATCAGGCCCAGTTGCAGGAGGTACCTGCGTTTTCGAGCTGGAAATTTACATTATCAGTTCTCTGCATTGCCCTTTGGCTTATCTACTGCGCCCAGAGTGTTCACAAAGGTTCTGGCTCCAGTGATAGCCTTTTTCAGGTTAAGAGGAATACAGATTTATCCTTATTTGGACGATTGCCTGATTATTGCTCAAGACAAAGACGAACTTCATCATCTACAGTATGTGATGGTAGTGTTAAGATGCCTAGGGTATTCTGTGAACGAAACAAAGTCCAGTCTAGTACCTTCTCAGGACATGTGCTTTCTGGGTGTGAGACTGAATACAGCTTCCCAGATGGCTTTTTTGACCCCGGACAAACAAAGAAGCCTTTCTCTTTATTTCCATCAAATGTCTCTACAGCCCAGGCTGACTGCAAGGACAGTCCTTCAAGCCTTGGGGTTCATGGCATCTTGTATTCTGGTGCTTCCCAATGCCAAACTGCATATGAGGAAGCTTCAATGGTATCTCAAAAATGTATGGACACAACACTGCCAAGGTCTAGACACTGTCATTCAGATAATACCTTGCATTCAGAAGGAATTTTTGTGGTGGGCTCAGGAATGTCACCTAAACAAGGGACTCTCTGTGACCCGACCAGAGGCGAGTCAGATTCTAACGACAGATGCCTCGGACAAGGCTTGGGGAGCACACCTCAATGGAAAATGGGTGCAAGACACGTGGCCTGTCAGACTTCAACATTTGCATATCAACTTGAAGGAGATGTTAGCAGTCCAGTTTGCATTAAGGGCTTTCAAGGATTTACTTCATCCAGGGCAGGTGTTGATTCAAACAGACAACACTACTGTCATGTGGTACATCAACAAGCAAGGGGGAACCCATTCATACCCACTGTGCAGGCAAGCGATGATTTTGTGGGAGACTGCTCTCAGTTTACACCTCAATCTTCAAGCAAGGTTTCTGCCAGGAGCACAGAACTCCTTAGCAGATGTGTTGAGCAGACAGATAGTGGATCCTCACGAGTGGAAATTGGATCCTCATGTATTCCAGCAGTTGACAGTGTTATGGGGGACTCCAGACATAGATCTGTTCGCTTCTCCACTAAATTACCAGTTGCCAAAGTTTTGCACAAAAAGGTTTCATCACACAGCTTGGAAGGTGGATGCTCTCTCATTCAGTTGGAACAATCTTCATGTCTATGCCTTTCCACCTCTGCCTCTCCTCCCCAAGGTACTCTTGAAGGCCAGACAAGACAAACCATCCATGATTCTGATAGCACCGGATTGGCCACGACAGCACTGGTACCCACTTCTGAGGAGTTTAGTAAGGGAGCCTCCATGGCCTCTACCTTTAATTCCGCATCTTTTGTCTCAGGAGGGCAGTCACCTCCTCAATGTCAGGATTCAGTCTCTGCATCTAACAGCTTGGCATATTCTGTTTTAGACCCTGGAGGGTCTCAGCTGCCACAACAAGTTTTGAATGTTATTTTGGAGGCCAGAAGGCCTAGTACAAGGAAAGTTTATGCTGATAAATGGAGGAGATTTTTTATTTGGAGCAAAGAGAAGGATTTTGATGTTTCCAAGCCTAATTTAAGTGCTTCCCTTCAATATCTTACTGAGTTACTGGACAAAGGTTTGTCTTTCTCCTCTATAAAGATTCATGCTGCAGCCATTTCTGCTCACTATGACTGTGACCCTCCTTTATTCTCTCATCCTTTGTTTAAGCAATTTCTTAGAGGGGCAAAGAACATAAGACCCCCACGTAGAGCTCCTACTCCTGCTTGGGATCTCAAGTTTTGTGTTGGAAAAGCTTACTCTACAACCTTTTGAGCCTGCAGCTACGGCCGAGTTAAAGTATTTGTCTTGGAAAACTGCTTTTTTGTTGGCCATTACTTCTGCAAGAAGGGTTTCTGAATTACAGGCCCTTATGGCAGTGGAGCCTTTCCTGATTTTTCATAAGGATAGGGTATCTTTGCGTACTAGTCCTTCCTTTATGCCTAAAGTGGTATCTAGTGTGGCCTTAAACCAAACTATTCATTTGCCTACTTTTTATGCAAACCCCCAAAATAAAGGGGAGAAGATTTTGCATACTTTGGATATTCACAGGCAGTTGCGTTATTATTTGAGCAGAACCAAGGAGTTCAGACAGTCTCAGCAGTTGTTTGTTTCTTTTGCTTTGGGTTCTCAGGGTAAACCTGTTTCAAAACAAACTATTTCTAAGTGGATTGGGTTTTGTATTTCTTTCTGTTATTCCCATCATGGTAAGGAGATTCCGGCTGGAATCAGACCTCATTCCACTAGAGCTACTGCCACTTCTACTGCCTTTCTCAGGGGGGTAGCTACAAAAGATATTTTGGAAGCAGCTACTTGGAGTTCAGTACATACTTTTTCTAAACATTACCACCTTCCTCTTTATTCTAAGTCTAGGGCTGGATTTGCCACTGCAATATTACAGGGCATTTTAGCAGCCCCTAATGCTTTATGATTTTGCCATCCTCCCTTTCCCGTTGCTTTGGGATTCTACCCATAAGTAAGGACTGCAGCAATGTGAGATGAAGAACATAGTACAATTTTGTACCTACCATAAATGTAGATGTTCGAAGATCCACATTGCTGCAGTCAATACCCTCCCTCCTTCCCCACTGTAGTTTGGCATGGTTATATGGTTTGGCTGATGGTTGTTGTTGGGCCTGTTTTTGGGAGGTATTCTGTTTTTGGCTGTGGCCTTTCTTTTTAGGGCCTTCTGACATCTGGGACAAGAAAAGACTGAGGATATGACGTCGGTCATGCGCTTTTATACCCTGACGCTCTGATGTCAGATCTGAGCGCCCATGACCGACGTCAGCCTAATACTTTGGTATTCGGGCCGACCGAGGACAGCGGACTACCCATAAGTAAGGACTGCAGCAATGTGGATCTTCGAACATCTACATTTATGGTAGGTACAAAACTGTACTTTTCCTTGTAACATCGCATTCCTATTCATCCAGACTTCAAGCGTTTTGTAAGGTTTTCTGTGTCTGCATCACATTATTAGTTCCATGCCTTGCCCTTTGGACTATCCACTGCACCAAGAGTGCTCATTAAATGCCTAGCTCAGTTGTAGCTCATTGCAGACTACAGGTTATCCACATTTTTTTTCATATTTAGACAACTTGCTTAACTTTGCAGAGTCTTGTTCAAAGTGTCAGGAGTTTCTCTGTTGGGTGTAACATGTCTTACACAAGCTGTGATTCTAAGAACATGCAGACGTCTTTCCTCCGCATATTCTCACAAGGTTGTGTTTTTGGAATATGAAGTAGACATCTCAATTCAAAGGAATTTTGTTTTTTACACACACACACTGGTCGCTTTGAGAGAATACCTCAAGATTTTGGGTCTCATGGCGTTTATGATTCTCATGATACCCCTGGCAAGACTCCACATGAGAAAGGTACAGTGGTATCAGGTGTCTCTCTGGTCCCAACTCCCCTTGTGTTTTCATTTCCCAGTGCTGTGGTTTGTCTAAAAGGAAATCACTTGTAGATTACAGACATTCCTAAATACAAGTCTCCCATTCTCTGTCTTGTTCTAAAGTAGTCAGTCACCGCAGATGCTTTGAACTTTGTTTAGAAAGCAGTTTCAAGAAGGATAAATGTGCATAGTGTGTGGGTCACCATGAATGGGTGTAAGAAGAGATGGTTGCCCAATTCAAGATATTCAACTCTGAATCATCTTAGGTTCCCATGATGATTTCAGGTTGTTGCAGACAATACCACAGTTATGTCATACATCAACAAACAATGGGGGAGCCAGATTGTGCCCACTTTGCAGACCGCTTATGTTAGCTTGGGATATTGGGTTGTAAAGTCGTGCGCCTGCAGTATTTCTCCCCTGGCCTATATTGAAAAATGTCTTCATTCCAAGCCGGACTTCCCAGTAAACAAATGTTAAATAAATTATAGCTTCATAGCACAATCTCATTGTACAGGCATCCATCGGAGCAAAATAGTGGCAGACAAGCTGAGCAGGAGAATGGCACGCCCTCTTAAATGGAAACTAGATCGGTTGTCTTCCAGATTTGATCCATCTGTGAGGAGTTCCTTAAGTAGACCTCTTTGTCTCCTCTCTGAGCAATCAATCATCTGGCAAGTTTTTGTTCCAGGACTCCGTGTAAGGCCTGGAAAGACAGATGACAGTTTTGCCCCAAGCCACCCCCCCCCCCCGCAAAGGAATGTTTCTATAGGCTTTTGTACACTTTCCACTAATCCAGGATAGTTCTGAAGATTCAGAAAGAATCTCCCAAGGTATCTTCCATTTCACTGATGCAGTATTCTGTACAATGGCGTATCCCCTGCCAAGGGTGGCCCAACGTGTGGCCAGTATACCAAAGCCTTTAGGTTGCTTTAAGGTATGCCGAACATCACATGTATGCTTCCCGCATATAGCACATGGCATAAAGGTGACATCTGGACATGCCATCCTTAGTTCTTTGCTGCCAGTTCGAACACCATCTTTTGATCATCGGTCTGAATGCCCATTTTGTTGCTTGTTCACTTCTTCAGATAAGAGCCCCATTGGGGTTTTTCCTCTTTTATGTTTTACTTTTTGTTGTTAATGGGTTTCATTTCATCCAGGAGGGGTAAATTTCAGTGCAGGAGACAGATTCCCCATGAAAACCATCATGAGGAGTGCTCATTTTCTCGGTGCTTTCCATGACCATACACCCTGTCCTATTTGTTAGGCTTTAATTCCAAAGACACTCTGTAATTAGCTTTCCTCTTTGGCCTTGTGTTTAGAGAACCAGCGTCGTATGCTTTTAGCGAAAGACACTATGGAAAGAACTTCCCGCTCTGAGGGTCAACTGTCTGTGAAGAAGACCAAGAAGTCTCAGTCTGATTTTGCTGCTGTACCACCTTTGCCGGACGTTTCTCCTCAGGCTACTGAAAGAGCCGGAGGATCATCTGGTTCTTCAGAAAGATTCCTCTACTGTGACTCTTTTGGAGGCTGGCATGGATCCAACCTTGCGCACGTCTCTGGAGGCCTCGCAGATGTCTGCATTGGATGTTCAAGGGGAGCTGTGACTGATTATTACCAAAGGGCCTAGGTGTGTTCCTCAACTTTTGGTTAGAAAAGAATTTACGATTACAGTTGTGGAATGTTGTCTGGAGTCTGAGCCTTCAAGGTTTTACAAGGCAGATGTCCCTTTGAAAAAACAGAAAATAAAGCATGGTTCTCCTACTCCTAATAACCTTCAGAGTGAATGGCAGAATTTCACTCAAGGTTTGTTTTAAATGCACTTACGGCTTTGAAACCTTCTCAAGGAGTTTCTGTTTCTGCTCCCTACCCTAATAAACTGGCTTTTATATGTAGGCAGTCTCACCCTCCTTACAAGCGTAAGAAGGTTGGGTAAAAGAGCTCCTCCTGCTAAAGCTACCCAGACTCTTGTAACCCAGAAATCTCCTTTTCCTGACAAACCAGGTGCTGCCTGGCTATCCTGTTCTTTCTTTCTCTATACCTTCCAGTTTGGTTAAAGGTTACTCAAGATTCTTGGGCTCTTTTCATTATCTGCCTTAGGTTATTATATGGTCCGGAAATCTCTCCCCCCTTTTATGGGCATTCCTCAGCCCCCTCAGGAAGAGTTAGCTTTCTTTCCAACGGTGCTTCAGGATCTTTTGACTTGGTGAACCATTTGAGAGCTTCCAGTTTCCCAAAGGGGGAGGAGTTTTACTCCACAATGTTTTTGGTTCCCAGGAAAGAAGGCACTTGGAGACCCATTCTTAGACCTCTCTCATTTAAACACCTTTCTGAAGGTCCCTTCCTTTCGGATGTTGTCCCTTCAGACTTTGTTCCCTCTGGTGCTTCCTCTGGCTTTTCTAGTGTGTCTGGACCTCAAAGATGTTTATCTTCGCATCCCTATTCACTCCCTTTTCTGGAAGTTTTTACGTTTCTCTGTTGCTTCCTGGCATTTTCAGTTCCCTGCTTTGCCCTTTGACCTTTCTACTGTCCCAAGTTTATTCACCAAATGCCTTGCTCCTGTGACTGCTTTTTGCAGGTTAAGGGGGACACGCATCTTTCCCTATTTAGATGATCTCCTGTTTCAGGCGTCTTCTGCAGAGATTCTACTGCAGCATCTTTGTTTTGCCATTTCCTTTTGCAAAGCCTGCAGTTCACTATAAATTTCCAAAAGTCTTTTCTGACTCTTTCACAGGATCGTGTATTTCTAGGGTGCAGGATCCAGACTATTCCAGTGCTGGCATCCCTGCCTTTTTCCAAGGCTTTGACTCTCATTTCTTTTTCAGTCCCTTCTTCCTCCGGCCTTAATTATAGCAAGGGAGTTTTTGAGAGCTTTAGGTTTTATGGCCTCCACCATTCCTATGCTCTTTTTGTCATACTGCACATAAGAAACCTTCAGTGGTTTCCAATGTCAGTCTGGCTTTAGCACTGTGATCACCTGGACTTCTTAGATGTTCGTGTTTCACTGTTGCAGTCATTACATTTGGGTAATCTGCTGGCAGGTTGCCCTCAATCAGCCTGATTAACAAAGTCTTGGGTCCTGTGTCGGTTGCTGTCCCTTCCATGACGTCATGTCGTTAGGGGTATAAAACATGCAGCTGACGTCATTACCTCAGTCTTTCTTGCCGTGCGGTGCCTGAAGCAGAAGCAGTTCACAAGTGCCGGTCGGCCAACTCCTGAAATTTTTGTTTTCGAGTTTCAGAACCGAAGTCTTCAGCTTAAAGCCAAGTACCCCATTGGGGAAACTTTTTCTTGCTCCTTACCGATGTCAGTAAAAGTTAATAATTGCATTACTTGTGGAAAGCAAATACCTCATAAAGACCCGAGTCCCACAAGTTCCTTTTCAAAAATCCTGTTGCAGATCCTGAAACCATTTTTCAAGGGCCTAAGGGCATTAAGGCTTCTAATGCTAAAAATCCTACCCCTTATGATAGAGACTCCAGGGCGCTGGATAGATGGGGTAAAAAGGTTTATACTTCTGCAACCTTGGCTATCCGGGCTTTAAACTGCCAATTTCATATGTTAAAATATCAACAGCATATTATTGAACTGCTTAAACAGAAAATGTTGATTTTTGACTGTGTGGAAAATTAAGATTTACAGGCTTTATTGCATTCTGCTGAACAAGTTGGAAAACATACTTTGCAATGTGGTTTTCATTCTTTAGAGGCCTCTTGCAGGGCTGCTGTTACTGGGTCTGTGCTTAGAAGGCATGCTTGGCTTAAGGAGCAATCTCTGCCTGATCATGTTACAGCAAAATTGTTGGATGCTCCTTTAAATCAGGACCACCTGTTTGGCAATAAGGATTTAAAAAAGATGGAAGATGAAGCTAAATCTATGCAAACTGTCAAAGATTTCTTACAAGTGCAACCTCCAAGATTTAGTAGGCACTGGCCTACTAAGAATTGGTCCTTTCCAGCTTCTTCCAGATCCTCTCAAGCCAAATCCAGACAAATCAAAAGCACCAGGTTTCAGTCCCAGGGAACTTTCAGAACTAAGCAATGGGGGGCCTGCACTTCCAAATCTGGAAATAACAAGACACCCCCCTGTGGTAAACAGTCTCAATGACTTTCCTTTAAAATTACCAAGCACTTACCTTTTAGCCGCCCCTTTGGGGGACAAGATTGCTTTTCAAGCAAAAAACTGGGAACTCATAACCCAGGACAAATGGGTTTTAAATATAGTGTCCCAGGGATGCAGATTTCATTTCCACAGGTTGCCAACACCAAACGGGTGGCCAGACCTGCCCCCAAATCAGTGGGCAGAAGCTAAGAAACCAGTACTTTCCCTCTTAAACATGGGGGGCTATTCAACTGGTACCAGAAGAGGAAAAGGGACAAGGTTTCTATACCAGGCTTTTCCTGGTACCCAGAAAAGGCAAATCATGGCATCCAATTCTGGGCCAGTCTACTCTAAACACCTTTCTGGACATTCCAAAATTCAAGATGCTGATTCTTCACCAGTTACGTCCTATGCTAGGCAAAGATGCCTGGTTGGTAACTCTAGATTTAAAGGAAACTTACCTGCATATCCCAATCGGGGAATCTTGCAGAAGATACCTGTGCTTCAAAGCAGGCTACTTGCATTATCAGATGTTCTTCGTCTTTCACTGTTGCAGTCATTACATCTGGGTAATCTGCTGGCAGGTTGCTCTCAGTCGGCCTGATTAACAAAGTCTTGGGTCCTTCGTCAGTTGCTGTCCCTTCTTCCATGACGTCAGGTCGTCAGGGGTATAAAACATGCAGCCGACGCCATTACATCAGTCTTTCTTGCCGCGCGGTGCCCGAAGCAGAAGCAGTTTGCAAGTGCCAGTCGGCCGACTCCTGAAGTTTTCATTTTCGAGTTTCAGAACCAAAGTCTTCAACTAAAAGCCCAGTACCCTGTTGGGGAAACTTTTTTCTTGCCCCTTACTGATGTCAGTAAAAGTTTAATAATTGCATTACTTGTGGGAAGCAAATACCTCATACTGATTTTCATTTGTACTGTATTCCTTGCCTAGGCCCTGACCATGATATGTACCTTGCTGTCAGTTTTGTGCTTTATTTCATCGGCGCACTGTCCGTCGTCGGTACATTTTTGCATCTAAATATTTCGGTTCTCGATTTAATTACCTAGAAATGACGTCCGTTAGGAATACCGAAAAAACACACACAAAAAAAAAGACAGAGACAGGCCATTGAGGTCCAAAACTGCCGACGACGCTTCTCCTAAGCCAGTTGCCAGTTCGCCGGTACTCAGCAAGACGTTTTCGCAGCCCCTGATACCTGCTACTTCTGATTCGCAGGCCTCTACGGAGACCCATTCAGAGCCCAGTATGCCGCAAGATGCTTCACATATGGAACCTGCGGATGTCTCTATTTTGGATGGGTCCAGAGCTGCTGAGCAGGCACCGGCTTCTGAGGGTGTATTCAGGCCTACAGACTTGCATATTAAACAGACTCCAACTTCGATACTAAGGCCTAAATCTCGATCTGTGTCTAAAAAACCGATGCCCAGGCCACATGTTCAGGCCCCTATGCCTAAAAAACAAATGATCAAAATGGCTGAAGATTTAATTATTGTAATCGGGTAGTCAACCCCCCCTCCCCCCCTTCAAGAGGCCTAGGATTGAACTTGACTTATGATTCTTCTGAACAGGACTCTGTTTCTTCTGACTCTTATAATGATCTGGATTTCTTCATACCTACATGTTCATCATGTTTCACTGTTGCAGTCATTACTCTTGGGTTATCCTGCTGGCAAGCTACCCTCAGTCAGCCAGAATTCCAAAGTCTAGGTCCGGCGTCGGTTGCTGTCTCCTCTTCCCTGACGTCAGTGCGCCAGGGGTGTAAAAGATGCAGCCGATACCATTTTCTTCAGTCTTTCTTGCCGCACGGTGCCCGAAGCAAAAGCAATTCGCAAGTGCCGGTCGGCTGACTCCTGAGATATTCAAATCTGAATTTCAGATCCGAAGTCTTCATTAAAGCTAAGTACCCCACTGGGAAAACTTTTTTTCTTGCTCCAGATTGATGTCAGAAAAAGTTAATTGTATTTCTTGTGGGAAGCAAATACCTCATAAGGATTTTCACTCTTACTGTATTCCTTGCCTAGGCCCTGATCACAACGTTGCTAGCTGTCTGTTTTGTGCTAGATTTAACCAACGCACTATTAAGTGTCGGTTCAGTTTTGCATTTCATTACTTTGGCCGAAGATTTAATTATATAATGCCGTCAGACCTGCCGACAACCGGAGTTTACAAAAAAACGCAAGGAAAAGGATAGGCATCTGAGGTCCAAAATTGACGACGGGGCCTCTGCTAGGCAAGTCGCCGGTTCTCAGGCGCTTTCGCAGCCCCTGGCACCCACTACCTCAGAGCCATAGGCCGCTTCCGACTCCCACGTGGAGCCGACTGGACCTCTGGATTCTCAAGGTATTGGACACTCTGAAATCATTCCCTCAGATGGATCCAGAGCCGCTGAGCAGGCATCAGCTTCTGAGGGTGTCTTCAGACCTACACAACTTTTATATTAAGCCATCTTTAGCTACAAAGACTAAAGCAGCTCTAAAGACAAAGAAACAAGTACATCATTCTCCTGCTCAGACTTCCATGCCTAAAAAACAGATGCTCAAAATGGCCGAAGACCTAATTACTTTGATCAGGGGCTCCCATCTCCCTCCTGATAAGAGGCCTAGGCAAGAGACGGAGTATGATTCTTCTGATCAGGTTTCTATTTCCTCTGATTCCTCTTCTGAACAGGATTACTCCATGCTTCCCTGTGAGGATTCTGATGCTGAAGAATCCATTCCTTCAGCTTCTCCTCAGGATTATTCTTTTGGGGAAACCCTGCATACCATGAGGGAGCATTTCCAGTGGGAGAGCCAAGATTATTCTGAATCTAAGAAAAGGCTCAGGGACTTTCTACTATTTCCTCTCCACAGACCCCTTGCTATTCCACCCGATGTCCTTCAAGAATGCAACTGCAGTCCTGACATATGGGTTGTCCTGCCTCAGGCAGCCCCTCGGTCAGCCGGATTCCAAAGTCTGGGTCTGGCGTTGGCTGTTGTCACTTCTTCCCCAACGTCAGAGCGGCTGGGGTATAAAATCATCAGCCGACGCCCATCTTCAGTCTTTCTTGCCGAGCAGTGCCCGAAGCAGAAGCAGTTCGCAAGTGCCGGTCGGCCAGCTCCTGTGATGTTCTTCGTTCCACATTGCTGCAGTCCTTACTATTGGGTAGTCCGCTGTCCAGTCGGCCCGAATACCAGAGTATATGGCTGACGTCGGTCAGGGCGCATTAGACTGACGTCAGTACGTCAGGGTACTAATGCGCATGACCGACGTCATATCCTCAGTCTTTTTTGCCGCATGGTCCGATGCAGAAGCAGTTTTGCGAGTGCAGGTTGGCGTTCTGAAATATTTCCGAAACCGGAGTTTCAGACCGAATCAGAGTTGGCTAAGTACCCGTTGGGGAACATTTTGGTTTTCTTGCCTCAGTATTTAACGGATGTCAGAAAAAGTGAATAACTGTATTTCTTGTGGGAAACAGATACCTCATAGGGATTACCATACCTTGTGTATACCTTGTTTAGGGCCTGAGCACGACGTTGTTGGATGTCGCTCTTGTGCTACTTTTAACAAACGCACTATTAAGAGGAGGTTAGACTGTGCCAGGTTAGTGTTTGGGAAGCGTTGCAATTATAAAATGCCGTCGGATGCTCCGGCGCCGCTTCTCCAAGAAGCGCAAGGACAAAACAGCCTAGGGTTGATGAACCGGCAGTCCCGGACGTCGGTTCTTTAGAAACTCAGTGGAGCCAGAGGTTTTGCCAGGAGTTTCTATGGAGTCTCAGGCAGAAACTTTACTGTTACAGGATGTGCCTTCTCAGGAGGTAGGCCAGGCTGAGGGGCTTCTCAGGTAACTGTTCTTCCCTCTCTTCCCAAGGTAGTTAGAGCCTCTCCTTCTGTTGCCAAAACTTCTTTGAGAGGTAGGCCAAGTTCAGCTTCAGTGGGGGCTTCTCCTAGCATTTCGGGTTCTGTACCTAAGAAACATATGCTTAAAATGGCAGAAGATTTGATTACTATGATTAGAGGTTCTATGCCCCTCCTGATAAGAGGCCTAGGGTGGAACCGAGTTTGATAGTTTTGAACAGTGTTCAGAGGCTTCTGAGTCTTCTGCGGAAGATTTGCAGGAGTATCCTCCTTATTCTGATTCTGATGTGGATGATTCCACTCCTACAGCTTCTCCTCCTGAGGATTTCTCATTTTCAGAGACTCTGCATTCCATGAGGGAGCACTTTAAATGGGAAGGCCAGGATTACTCTGATTCAGGAAAAGGCTTAGGGAATTCTTGTTTTTACCCCAGCATAGGCCCTTAGCTATACCTCCTGTGTTAAATGTGGTGGAAGATGTTTTTGCAGAGGCTTCCCTGAACCCTGACTCTTTGCCTCCTGCTCCTGTTAAACCTGGTAGGTACTATAGGGTGCCCGAAGCTCATAAGTATTTGTTTAAGAGTCCTAGGGCGGACCCAGAAACTGTTTCTCAGGGGCCTAAAGGTGTTAAGGCCTCTGTGGTTAAAAATCCTGTTCCCACTGATAAAGAGGCAAGGGCTTTGGATAGGTGGGGAAAGAAAGTGTATACTTCTTCCACTCTAGCCATGAGAGCGTTGAATTGTCAGTTTCACATGCTAAAATATCAAAATTTTCTCCTTTCACAATTGAAATCTAAGGTGGATGCTTTGGCGGAAGGTATTGAGTGTAAAGAGTTGCTGGATTTGGTTCATGTGTCTGAACAAGTGGGTAAGCATTCTTTGCAATGTGGTTTTGATGCTGTACAGGCCTCCTCGAGGGTGGCTGCCACTAGTTCTGTTCTTCGCAGGCATGCCTGGTTGAGGGATCAGAATTTAGCTGAGCATGTTAAGACAAGGATTTTGGATGCTCCTTTACAGTCTGATGTGTTGTTTGGTTGACCTGTGGAAGCAGTTTTAAAGAAAATGGAGGACAAAGCTAAGTCTATGCAAACTGTTAAAGATTTTTTGCAGGTGCAGCCGCCGAAGTTTAGTAGAAATTGGCCTGCTAAGGGGTGGACATATCCTGCTTATGATTCCCAGTCTAGGGGTAGGTCTAGACATGGTAGGGCAGAGCTCAAGGTTCTTTTAGGCCTAGAACAGGAGTTCACCTGCTCAGACTTCTGGTGAGGGCAGGGGTCAGTCCTTTCGTAAACAGACCCAATGACCTGCCTTTTCAGCTGCCAGTAGATTCTCGTCTGGCAGCTCCTTTGGGAGGAAGACTGTCTCTTTTCAAAGAAAATTGGGATTTAATTACTCAAGACAGATGGGTGTTGGATATCATTCACCACGGTTACAGGTTTTATTTCCATACATTGCCCCCTTTCAAAGGCATGCCAGACGTTCCTCCTCCAAAGAAAAGAGGCTCACAAGCAAATTTTTCAGTTACTCCAGATGGGGGCCATTCAGCCAGTCCCTGTATCAGAAAGGGGCCTAGGATTTTATTCTCGCCTGTTCCTAGTACCAAAGAAGGGGAACACGTGGAGACCAATTTTGGATTTATCTCTCCTCAACACTTATCTGGACATTCCCAAGTTCAAGATGTTGACGTTACAACAGCTTTTACCTCTGCTGGGCAAAGATCACTGGATGGTAACTTTAGATCTCAAGGAAGCTTACCTTCATGTGCCTATAAGGCTAAGTTGCAGGAAGTATCTGCGGTTTCGAGCTGGAAATTCTCATTATCAGTTCTCTGCATTGCCCTTTGGCTTATCTACTGAGCCCAGAGTATTTACAAAGGTTCTGGCTCCAGTGATAGCTTACTTCAGGCTACAAGGAATTCAAATCTATCCTTACTTGGACGACTGCCTGATTCTGGCTCAAGAAAAGGAAGACCTTCTACAGCATCTGGAATATGTTATAGCAGTGCTAAGATGCCTAGGGTATTCTGTGAACGAAATAAAGTCCAGTCTAGTACCCTCTCAAGACATGTGCTTTCTGGGTGTGAGACTGAATACAGCAGCCCAGATGGCCTTTTTAACCCCGGACAAACAAAAGAGTCTATCACTTTACTTCCATCAACTATCTCATCAGTCCGTGCTGACTGCAAGGACAGTCCTTTAAGCATTAGGGTTCATGGCATCTTGTATTCTGGTGCTTCCCAATGCCAAACTGCATATGAGGAAGCTACAATGGTATCTCAAAAATGTATGGACACAGCACTGCCAGGATTTGGACACTGTCATTCAAATAATACCTTGCCTTCAAAAAGAATTTTTGTGGTGGGCTCAGGAATGTCACCTAAACAAGGGACTCTCTGTGACCCGGCCAGAGGCGAGTCAGATTTTAACGACAGATGCCTCGGACATTGCTTGGGAGCTCATCTAAATGGAAAGTGGATACAAGACAAGTGGCCTGCCAGACTACAGCATCTACATATCAACATGAAGGAGATGTTAGCAGTCCAGTTTGCATTAATGGCTTTCAAGGAGTTACTTCTTCCAGGGCAGGTGTTGATTCTAACAGACAACACAACTGTCATGTGGTACATCAACAAGCAAGGGGAACACATTCTTATCCTCTATGCAGGCAAGCAATGATTTTATGGGAGACTGCGCTAAGCTTGCAACTAACTCTTCAGGCAAGGTTTCTGCCAGGAGCACAGAACTCCTTAGCAGATGTGTTAAGCAGACAAATCATGGATCCCCACGGTGGAAACTGGATCTTCATGTATTTCAGAAATTGACAGTGTCATGGGGAACTCCAGACATAGATCTGTTCGCTTCTCCACTAAACCACCAGCTGCCAAAGTTTTGCACAAAGGGTTTCATCACACAGCTTGGAAAGTGGATGCTCTGTCTTTCAGTTGGAAAAACCTTCATGTGTATGCCTTTCCACCTCTGCCTCTTCTTCCAAAGGTGCTATTAAAAGTCAGACAAGACAAGCCAAGGATGATTTTGATAGCTCCAGATTGGCCTCGGCAACACTGGTACCCACTACTAAGGAGTCTGGTAAGGAAGCCTCCATGGCCTTTACCTTTGATTCCTCATCTGTTATCTCAGAAGGACGGTCATCTCCTCAATGTCAAGCTTCACTCTCTTCATCTAACAGCCTGGCATATTCTGTGTTGAAACACAGCAGGTCTCAACTTCCTCAACAAGTTTTAAATGTGATTATGGAAGCTAGAAGACCTAGTACAAGGAAAGTGTCACGCAGAAAAATGGAAGAGATTTTTATTTTGGAGTACAGCAAAGAATTTGGAGATTTCTGAGCCTAATTTGAGTGTGGCTCTTCAATATCTTACTGAGTTATTGGACAAAGGTTTGTCCTTCTCTTCCATTAAGATTCATGCTGCAGCAATTTCAGCTCACTATGATTGTGACCCACCATTGTTTTCGCATCCTTTGTTCAAGCAGTTTCTTAGAGGGGCAAAGAATATAAGACCCCCGAGAGCTCCTACTCCTGCTTGGGATCTCAATTTTGTGTTGGAAAACTTACTCTACAACCTTTTGAGCCTCGGCTACTGCTGAATTGAAATACTTGTCATGGAAAGACTGCTTTTCTGTTGGCTATTACTTCTGCAAGAAGGGTGTCTGAGTTGCAGGCCCTTATGGCAGTAGAGCCCTTTTGATTTTCCATAAGGATAGGGTATCATTACGTACTAATCCTTCCTTTATGCCTAAGGTGGTTTCTAGTGTGGCTTTAAACCAAACTATTCATTTGCCTACTTTTATGCAGACCCCCAAAATAAAGGGAAAAGATTTTGCACACTTTAGATGTACACAGGCAATTGCGTTATTATTTAAGCAGGACTAAGGATTTTAGGCAGTCTCAGCAGTTGTTTGTTTCTTTTGCTTTGAGTTCAAGAGGGCAAGCCTGTGTCAAAACAAACTATTTCTAGGTGGATTGGGTTTTGCATTGCATTTTGTTATTCCCATCATGGCAAGGAGATTCCAGCTGGGATTAGGCCTCATTCCACTAGGGCTACTGCCACTTCAACAGCATTTCTAAGGGGTGGCAACTAAGGATATTTTGGAGGCAGCTACTTGGAGTTCAGTGCATACTTTCTCTAAGCATTATCACCTTCCTATCTACTCTAAGTCTAGGGCTGGTTTTGCCACAGCTGTTTTGCAAGGCATGTTGTCAGCTCCTACTTCTTTATGATTTGCCAGCCTCCCTTACCTCTGCTTTGGGATTCTACCCAATAGTAAGGACTGCAGCAATGTGGAGCGAAGAACATAGTACAGTTTTGTACCTACCATAAATGTAGATGTTCGAGGATCCACATTGCTGCAGTCCAATACCCTCCCTCCTTCCCTCTGTGTTTAGGGGTGGTTGTGTAGATGAGGTTATATGTTGATATTTTTGTATATATTTTTGTATATATTGTACATATTTTTGGTGCAGGTATTTTGGGCCTTGTCTTTTTAGGGTCTTCTGACATCTGGGGCAAGAAAAGACTGAGGATATGTCGTCGGTCATGCGCATTAGTACCCTGCCGTACTGGCGTCAGTCTAATGCGCCCTGACGGCAGCCATATACTCTGGTATTCGGGCCGACTGGACAGCGGACTACCCAATAGTAAGGACTGCAGCAATGTGGATCCTCGAACATCTACATTTATGGTAGGTACAAAACTGTACTTTTTCAGTTACCGAAGTCATCAAAAAGCTAAGTACCCCGTTGGGGATCCTTTTCTTGCCTCAGCCGATATCAGATAAATCTGCAAAAGTTAATAATTGTTCGTCTTGTGGTAAACGAATACCTCATAAGGACTTCCATTCTTACTGCCTGGGCCCAGACCACGACGTCTCGGCCTGTGCTGCCTGTGCTCGCTTCAATAAGCGCACACTTAGGTGCCGGGCAGAATTTGCTGAAGACTTTTTTTGGGAAAATTACTCCTATATCATGCCGTCGGAACTTCCGACTGCACACGTTTCCAAAAAACGGAAGGACCGGGACCGACCTTCGCGGCCCGCGACTTCCACTGACACCACGCCTAAGCCTACTGCAAGTGTATCGGTCTCTTCGGAGGCAGTAATTCAACCGCTCCAGGTCGACACGTTTACCGCACTCACGGTCCCGGAGGCTTCCTCGGTGCCAGTTGTTGTTTTTCCTCCTGAAACCGAAGCCCAAGATTTGCCTGACACCATACCGGTGGACAAAGTTACTCCAGCACGTGGGACAGCTAGGCCTCCTGTGCCTATGTCCATCAAGGCCTACACACGTGCTAAGGCTGCCAGCCAGGCTAAGTCTCATCCTCCCACTTCGGATAAACAGATCATGACTTTAGCTGCAGATCTAATTTCTTTAATCAGGGGCTCTTGGGCTCATCCAGACAGAGGTTCTCAGCCGCCTTCAGACAAAAGGCCTAGGGTTGAGCAGACAGACACCCTTTCCTCAGATGAAGCCTCTGGTGAGTCAGGCCTTTCAGATTCCCAGGAAGAACCCTTCCCGGCCTACGAGGATTCTGATACAGATGAATCCATTCCCTCTGCCTCTCCTCCTGAGGATATTTCTTTCGGGGAAATTCTCCACTCCATGAGAGAGCATTTTCAGTGGCAGGGCCAGGATTTCTCCGACTCCAGGAAAAGGCTTCGGACCTTCCTTAAGTTACCCCAGCACAGGCCTTTAGCTATACCCCCAGTGTTAGATGTATTGGATGATGTGTTCTCAGACTCCAGTACTTCTCCTGATTCTCTCCCTCCTGCACCTGTCAAGCCAGACAGATATTACAGGGTTCCTGAAGCTCATAAGCATCTCTTTAAGGTCCACTCTGTTGCTGTAGAAACTATTTCTCAGGGGCCCAAAGGAGTGGCCACTTCCACGACCAAGAATCCTTTGCCCGCAGACAGGGAATCTAGGTCCCTGGAGAGGTGGGGTAAGAAAGTTTATACCTCTACCACCCTTGCCATGAGGGCTCTTAACTGTCTTTTTCATATGCTTCAGTATCAAGATTTTCTGATGGATGATTTGCAGAAAAAGTTAGCCTCTTCTGAGCCTTTAGATAGAAAGGCTTTGCAGGATTTGGTTCATAATACTCAGCAGGTTAGCAATCATTTTCTTCAGAGTGGTTATGATGCATTGGAAGCTTCATGTAGGGCAGCTATGACAGGGGCCGTCATACGGAGGCATGCTTGGTTGAAAGAACAGTCATTGCCAGATCATGTTAAAGTAAAGCTTCTAGATGCACCTCTGGAAAAAGACAAGCTATTTGGTGCTAAGGCACAGGGTGTGTTGAAATCAATTGAGGAAAAGGCTAAATCAGTACAAGCAGTCAAAGATTTCCTCCAGGTTCAGCAGGAATTGGCCTTCGAAGAATTGGTCCTTTCCAGACACTGACAAATTTCAAAGGGGAAAAAGCAGGCGTGCTCGAGGTAGAGGGCAATACCGAGGATCCTACAGGGGCCGCCAATGCAACCAACTAATCAGAGAAGTGGCGCAGGAACTCCCACTGCTCCACAGGGACAATCACAATGACTTGACTTTGACACCGCCGACCAAGACTCAGAGAAGCTCCTTTAAGCGGAAAGTTATCCTTATTTTCAAAAAAATTGGCACGTTTTTACAAAGGACGGATGGATTTTGAACATAATAGACAAAGGTTACAGGTTCCACTTCCATACCTTACCAACAAGACAAGGCATGCCAAACCTGCCACACAATCAAAGGGCAGAGGCACTCATACAAGTTTCAAAGCTGCTACAAATCAAAGCAATAGAAAAGGTTCTTCCTCAGGAACAAGGCCAGGGATTCTACTCAAGACTGTTCCTTGTTCCAAGAAAAGAAAAGCAATGGAGACCTATACTGGACTTGTCTGCTCTAAACACCTTTCTCATTGTGCCAAAATTTAAAATGCTGACGTTACAGCAACTTCTTCCCATGCTGGGTAAGGGGTCTTGGCTGGTTACTCTGGACCTCAAGGAGGCATACCTGCATGTCCCAATCAGACACAGTTGCAGAAGATACCCCAGATTTCTTGCAGGGTCAGAGCATTATCAATTCTCAGCATTGCCGTTTGACTTATCTACTGCGCCCAGAGTATTCACGAAATGTCTGGCATCAGTAATTGCACATTGCAGACTCCAGGGGATACAAATTTACCCTTACCTGGACGACTGCCTTATACATGCGGACAGCAAACAAGCCTTGATAAGAAACTTGGACTATGTCATACACTTACTACAGGCTTTGGGATACACAGTCAACATTCAAAAGTCAAGACTACTGCCAACCCAACAGATAATTTTTCGAGGAGCCAAACTGGACACAAACTCACAAATGGCTTTCCTCACGGAAGAAAAACAAGAACAATTACCAGATTACTTCAAAAGCCTAGCAAAGCTGACCCAGATGACTGTAAGGAAAATCCTGCAGGCCCTGGGTTTCATGGCATCTTGCATTCTTCTGATTCCACTGGCAAGACTACACATGAGAAAACTACAATGGTACCTAAAAAGTTTATGGTCTCAACACAGCCACAACTTAGAAGCAATTATTCCACTCATTCCATGTCTACAAAAGGAATTTTTGTGGTGGGCACAAGCAAGCCAGCTAAACAAAGGCATGTCTTTAAACAAACCTCAAGCAAGTCAAACCATTACAACAGACGCCTCAGATCATGGATGGGGGGCGCACATGGAAGGCAGATGCATGCAAGGGCAATGGGCTCCCCGGGATATGCATCTGCACATAAATCAAACAGAGATGTTGGCAGTGATTCATGCAATCGAGGCATTCGGAAAATTTCTTCAGCAAGGTCATCTGCTAATAAAGACGGACAACACCACTGTCATGTGGTACATAAACAGGGAGGCACTCATTCTTACCCCCTCTGCAGACTAACAATGACTCTTTGGTAAAAGGCCCTGAAACTGAACCTACAGTTGCAATCCCAGTTTGTTCCAGGCAAGGACAATGTTCTGGCGGGCAGTCTAAGCAGAAACATTTTGGACCCGCACGAATGGATGCTGCATCCAGACATTTTTTCGCAAATAACTCATGCGTGGGGAAGGCCGGACATAGATCTCTTTGCCTCTCACCTCAATCATCATCTGAAGAAGTTCTGTTCGAGGGCACACCATCCTCAAGCCTGGAGAATGGATGCTCTCTCCTTCAGCTGGAATTCTCTGACAATCTACGCATTCCCACCTCTACCATTAATGACCAAGGTGTTACTGAAGATCAAAGCAGAGCAACCGAAAGGTATTTTGATAGCCCCAGACTGGCCAAGGCAGCACTGGTATCCATTGCTAAGGAGCATATCTCGCACCAAGCCGTGGCCCCTGCCTCAATGGCCTCTGCTTCTAACTCGGCACAATTACAGGACTGTTCATCCCAACCTGCAAACATTGCAGCTGACAGCTTGGAGGGTTCCATGACTTCTACCCATATCTCTCTCCCCAAAAAAGTTCAAGGGATCCTACTGGAAGCATGCAGACCTTCCACCAGAAAAACTTATTCAGCCAAATGGAAGAGATTCATCACCTGGAATGCCAACAAGGGTCAGGATGGATCAGTAATAAACATGCCACAGATACTAGAATACTTGGCAGAAATGCTTCATAGTGACCTTTCATATTCTTCCATAAAAATACACACTTCAGCAATCTCAGCAAAATACAACTGTGATCCACCTGTGTTTTCACATCCTTTGCTAAGACAGTTTCTAAGAGGGATAAAGAATATCAAACCTCCCAGGAAACCACCAGTGCCTGCATGGGACCTCAACTTCATCTTGGAAAAATTAACTCTTCCTCCTTTTGAGCCAGCAGCATTTTCAGAGATGCAATTTCTCTCCTGGAAAACAGTTTTCCTGTTGGCAGTTACCTCAGCAAGAAGAATCTCGGAGATACAGGCCCTCATGGCAGTACCTCCATTCCTCATTTTTCATCAGGACAGAGTTTCTTTAAGAACCAATCCTTCATTCATGCCAAAAGTGATATCCAGGGTGTCTCTAAATCAAGCAATTCACCTGCCTACTTTCTTTCCCAATCCTCAAAATAAAGGAGAAAAGCTGCTGCACACTTTGGACATACACAGACAATTACGCTACTACTTGGACAGAACAAAGGCCAACAGAAAGTCTGACCAACTATTTGTAGCTTACGCTGCTGGAGTGCAAGGAAAGGCAATTTCCAAGCAAGCAATTTCAAAATGGATTGGACACTGCATCAGATTCTGTTATTCTTTCCATGGAAAAGGTGTGCCAGCCAATATCAGGCCACACTCCAGAGCTATAGCCACCTCCACAGCCTTTCTAAGAGGGGTGGCTACATGGAGCTCCGTGCATACATTTTCCAAACACTACAACCTGCCTTTATACTCCAGATCCCGAGCAGGCTTTGCTTCGGCAGTCCTGCAGAGTATTTTAGCTACACCATCTTTTTCTTAGATCCTACCACCCCCAGTTTGGCTATGGTATTCAACCCATATGTCAGGACTGCAGTTGCATTCTTGAAGGACATAGTACAGTTTTGTACCTACCATAAATGTAGATTCATTTAAGCACAGAGTCTTAATAGAACTACATTAAGGTTTATGACTGTTCTTTAGTTTAATTCATTATATATATATAGATTTGTATTCTTAATTTGCAAACTGTAACATGAGTTATACGCAAAAAATTCATCGTTTTAGAATTTGTATTTAACATTAAAGCATCGCTTATAACAGCTTGTTATTTGATTTTGGAAGCTATGCATTGCTACTTTAAATGGTTAATGAGACACCCAATTATATAGGGCTTGGTTTTAATCTAACCAATTTATGTTGTATATAAGCACTGCAATACAGAACTTTTATTTGTCTGATGAAGCGTGGCTGTGACCCGAATGGCGCTACCCTTCAACTATATCTATTACAATAAAGAAGAGTTTTACTTTTGCTACGGCTGCCGAGAACTTTTTTGAATTGTGGATTTGTAAAGCCTGTTTAACAGCAACCGCTCAGTATTTTAACCTCATTGCGTTGAGATCAGGTTTCTGCTTTTCATAAATGTAGATGTCCGATAGATATGCAACTGCAGTCAGGTTTACCCTCCCTCCTACCCCTCAGTAACTTACCTTTTTGGGTCCACTACCCCTTTTCCAACTTAGCTGGGGATAGCTTTTATGGTGTATCTGTTTATTACTATTATGCATGTCTGGTATTTTATGCATTTTCTAAATTTAGCCTCCCTTGGAGGGCACCTGGCATCTGGGGCAAGAAACACTGAAGAAGATGGCGTCGGCTGATGATTTTATACCCCAGCCGCTCTGACGTCGGGGAAGAAGCGACAACAGCCGACGCCGGACCCAGACTTTGAAATCCGGCTGACTGAGGGGCTGCTTGAGGCAGGACAACCCATATGTCAGGACTGCAGTTGCATATCTATCGGGCATCTACATTTATGGTAGGTACAAAACTGTACTTTCTAGACATTGTAGATGATGTATTTTCAGAGTCCTGCCTGTCCCCTGACTCTTTACCCCCCTGCACCTGCTAAGCCAGACAGATACTACAGGGTCCCGGATTCTCATAAATTCCTATATAAAAACCCTGCTGCTGACCCAGAAACTATATCTCAGGGTCCCAAAGGGGTCAAAGCCTCCACTGCAAGAAACCCTGTCTCCTCTGATAGGGATTCTAGGGCTCTAGACAGATGGGGGAAAAAAGTCTACACTTCTGCTACCCTGGCTGTAAGGACTTTAAACTTTCAGTTTCATATGCTTAAATATCAGCAATATTTAATGTCACTGCTTAAACAGAAATTATTGACAAATACTGAATGTTCAGAAAACAAGGAATTACAGGATTTATTGCATGCAGCTGAACAAGTGGGAAAGCATACTTTGCAATGTGGTTATGATTCACTGGAGGCCTCTTGCAAGGCTGCTGTTACAGGTTCTGTTATTAGAAGGCATGCTTGGTTAAAGGAACAGAATCTGCCAGATCATGTTGAAGCAAAATTATTAGATGCACCATTACAGCATGAAACTTTGTTTGGTACTAAAGCAGAAGAAGTGTTGAAAAAAATGGAGGATAAAGCAAAATCCATGCAGACAGTTAAGGATTTCTTACAGGTACAGCCACCCAGGTTTAGCAGGAACTGGCCTTCTAAAAATTGGTCCTTTCCAGTGTCAGGCCACAAAGAGGCAGATACAGGCGTCCCAGAGGCAGATCTCAGCCCCAAGGCTCATACAGGCCTAAACAATGGGGTGCTCCTACCTCCAAAAGCGGAGAAGACAAGTCACAGCCTTGTAGGAAACAATCCTAATTACTTTCCTCTACCACATCCAAGCACTTTTTTTTTGGCAGCCCCCTTAGGGGGAAAACTAGCACTTTTTTCATCAAATTGGCAAATGGTTACCCAAGACAAATGGGTCCTGAACATAGTGTCCCAAGGCTACAGGTTCCATTTTCACATTCTACCAAGGTCAAAAAGTATGCCAGACCTGCCACACAATCAATGGGCAGAGGCACAAAAACAAATTATAGCCCTCATGGACATAAGGGCCATTCAGCAAGTACCACAACAAGAGCAGGGGCAAGGATTTTACTCCAGGCTTTTCCTAGTACCCAGAAAGGACAAAACCTGGAGACCAATACTAGACCTCTCTATACTAAATACGTTTTTGGAAGTTCCAAAATTCGTTTTTGGAAGTTCCAAAATTCAAGATGTTGACTCTACAGCAGCTACTGCCCATGCTGAGCAAGAAGGCTTGGTTCATAACTTTGGACCTAAAAGAGGCATACCTGCATGTCCCAATCAGACATTCTTGCAGAAGATACCTCAGTTTCATAGCTGGCTCAATGCATTACCAATTCTCTGCGCTGCCCTTTGGCTTATCTGCTCCGCCCAGGGCAAAATGCCTGGCACCAGTAATTGCGTTTTGCAGACAAAAAGGAATTCAAATATATCCCTACTTGGACGACTGCCTAATTCAAGCAGAGAACAAAGATATTCTTCTAAAGCATCTGGCGTTTGTAAAAAGATTACTAATTGGCCTAGGGTACACAGTAAACGAAAAGAAGTCAAAACTAGTGCCCTCTCAAGAGATAATATTCCTGGGTGCAAGCTTAAATACAACTGCCCAGATGGCTTATTTCACGCCAGAAAAACAAAAGCATCTGACTACTTACTTCAAGAAATTGGCAACAAAAACCCACTTATCTGCAAGGAAAATCCTGCAGGCCTTGGGTTTCATGGCATCCTGCATTCTACTAATTCCATATGTCAGACTGCATATGAGGAAACTACAATGGTATCTAAAAAGTGTTTGGACTCAGCATTGCCACAGCCTGAAGACAGTAATTGCACTCATTCCCTGCCTGTGACATGAGTTTCAATGGTGGGCAGAAGCCTGTCATCACAACAAGGGTCTGCCATTCAGTCTACCCACAGCCAGACAGACAATGACAACGGATGCATCAGATTATGCCTGGGGGGCCCATATGGCAGGAAAATGTATTCAGGGAACATGGCCTGCAAACCAGATGCATCTTCACATCAATCAAAAAGAGATGCTAGCTGTTCAAAATGCCCTGACAGCTTACGAGGACCTGCTTCATCCAGGACAGGTACTCCTAAAGGTCAGACAAGAGAAGCCAAAAATGATACTGATTGCAGCAGACTGGCCACGCCAGCACTGGTACCCAATCCTAAAGAGCTTGTCTCAAGTTCCAGTATGAAAAAT
>NC_056733.1:196189876-196206940 GCF_019279795.1 Protopterus annectens
TAAAATAAGTACAATATGTAGCTGAAACAACCTTTTTAAATCACAGAAACTCTAACAAATCAGCGTTTTAGGCGGAATTAGCTAAAGGCAGCAAGAAAATGCAGAAAAAATGATACCTAATCACCCCAAAGTCTCTCTTTTGTCTCTCGACTGCTGTAGAACTATGCAGGCACCAGGCAGGAGCTTGCTACAGGCTGTATACAAAGTAGCAAAAACCTCTGAAATCGCTGGGTTTTATAGCAGGGAAATGAAAGCGATAAAAATTAGCCCAAAATGGCCAATAAACTACTACTTTCTGGGCTGAAGCCACTCCTTCAGGGACAGATAGGCTGCTCAAAGCTCCCGTCTCTCACAAGTGAAAAGATAAACTTCCTTCTATCCAAGTAAGGTATGGGCAAACCCAGAAACTTGTAACACAGCCCTGAATTCAGCACTAACATGAAAACTGGATTATACTAGCTTAGAAAAGGGGGGAAACAAGTATATTTTTAACTCCACAAGTCATGTTGACATCCTACAGAAAGGCCTCACTGAGTCCAACGACTGGTGTCAGAACCATGGCCTTAAGCTCAATGACAAAAAATGTGTCATCATCCCCTTTGGGAGAAACCCGGTTCCCATGACTTACCACATTGATGGAAGTACCTGGAACACAGAAGGCATTATAAGAGATCTGGGAACACAGGTTGACCAACTTCTTTCATGACCACCACATTGCCACTATGGTCAGAAATCCCTTCTATGTGGCATATCTCATTACTAAGGCTTTTGCGTCCAGAAAGAAAGAGGTCAATGTCTCCCTCTACTCTTCCCTCATTAGGCCAGTCATTGAGTACAATGCCCCATTTGGCATGTACCTCCCTGGACACCTGTAACAAACAGGATCCTAGGCCTTAAACACTTGTCCTATATGGACAGACTTCAAAAACTCCAACTATTCTCTGTCTCATATCGCCTACTTAGAGGTGCTCTCTGCTTGACTTACAAAGCCATGTCTGACCCAACTCTGTTAGAAATGCAACATCTAGAGAAATCCCAATCCCTCCACATCACATGCTCCACAGACCTCAACCGCATTACCACAATCAACACAACATGCTGGAGGGACAGGTTCATAACCCAGAGAGTGGCCATACTATGGAATACACTTGCCATACATGTCAAGCAGAGCACCTCACTGGCCCTCTTCAAGAGAAATCTTGATGAGTGGATGGGAAACAGAAAATACACCCCGGGGATCATTCCAGTGACTCTACTTGACAGAGGCACTGGGAGTTAGTTTGGGTGGCAAGATGCCAGGGTAATCCTATGAGCTAGGCTTCTAAAGGCTCCAGGCCCATTAGCCTAGTACACACCTATGAACCTATATAGGTTCGTACTAGGCTATCTGCCCTAAGGCATTTATAAGCCTAGCCAGAGTGTATGTGGCTTACACCACCCCTTAGGATGAGAATACTCACAGCCCTTTTAGGTTTATTTTTACTATGCCTCTGTCTGAAGTAGTGACACAGAGATGACCCCGGGGTAAACCTCACGATCTCCCATCCACTCGTCGAGATTTCTCTTGAATAGAGTCAGTGAGGGGCTCTGCCTAACATGGACTGGGATTCTGTTCCAGAGTGTAGGGAGCCTCTGGGTTATGAATCTGTCCCTCCAGCACGTCCTATTTATTTCTGTGTTGAGGTTTAAGTCACTTGTTCTCATGGCTCTGATGGATTTGGATTTTCTGAGGTGGAGCATGTCCATTAATTCAGGATTGGACATGGCCCATATGCGTCAGGCACAGATCACCTCTGAGTAAGAGGTATCACGACTGAATAGAGCTGGAGTTTTTCAGTCGGGCAGCATATGACATATGTTTAAGACCCTTTATCCTCTTGGTGAGGAACTTTTGGGGGTCTTTCCAACTGCTACCTGCAGGTGTCGGGTAAGATACATCCCAAATGGGGCATTGTTGCTCAATCATTGGCCTGATAAGAAGAGTACAGGGGCACAATGACCTCTCTTGATCTAGATGTGAAACCCTTCATGATAAGGTGGGCAATATAGAAGGTCCTCCCTAACCACTTTGGCAATGTGAGTGTCAAATGAGAGGTTACTGTTAACCTGGGCCCCTAGGTTCCCTGAGTTACCTCTTCCATACTTAATGGATTACATATGTGGTAATTTGTCTTTACCTTGTTTTTAGCAAAGGGTATGACTATACATTTTTGGCGTTCAGCTTAGGCCATGGCTCTAGCACCAATTATCCATTTCCTGTAGAGGCCTCTCTGAAGGATGTTTGTGTCCACTGGAGTATCAATTATGGCTTGCCCAGTTTGCAGTCATCTGCGGGAACTTTGTCAGCCCTGAAATCCTCCTATGTTTGCCTGTACCAGCCTTGGAAAAATAAATGCCGAACAAGAGAGGTCCCAGGACTGAGCCCTGTGGGTACACCGCTTGTGACTGAGAAGCTTAGGAGTCTGACACTTAGCTCCAGCAACCTCTCTGACCCTGGTGGTTTCTGTCCTTGAGGCCAGTTTGCAACCCATCTTGTGACATATGGGTTTACATTTAAGCTGGTGAGTTTGTCTATGATGCCGAGTGGGGTATTGTGTGTCAAAGGCTTTTGCAAGGTCAAGGTAGGCTGTGTGAACTGCCTTACCCTCATCAATGGCCTTAGTGACTGTTTCAAAAAGTCGACCAAGTTCAAAGGCAGGATATGCCCTTGACAAAGCCAAATTGGGTGGGATCAATGTCTGTAGGTCCCCCAATGTCTTTGTTTATGAGTTCCATAATGATCCTCTCCATGGCTTTGCAGACCAGGCTCGTCAAGCTTATGGAAGCGGTAATTTCAAGTCCCATTAGAAGCACCGCTTAGCTTTGTGAAGTGGGACACTGTTGCCATCACGCCACCACTCTTTGGGTATGTATCCTGTAGTAAGGCTAAAAAGATTAAGAAACAGCAGCCTTATGTGTGGGTTTTACTAGTTCCTCTTGGAGTTCATGTAGCTTACACAGCCGGGACACCATCGGTCCCATTGATGCTGTGTTTTAGCTTTAGAGAGGCGCGGCTCTCACCTGGGCATCTGAGATGTCCAGGAGGCTACACTCTGCTGGGATAGTTATTTCTCCTTTTTGGGGGAGGGAGGAGAAATTTGCACTGAACCTGTTTGCCAGAATGTTGGCAATGTCAGTGGGTTCAGTATTTTGTGTCATTTTGGACTAACTCTGAGCATATCCTGGGAGTTTCCACCCAGGTTTCTAACATAGCTAAGAAGGCCTTGTGATTTATTTTGTGTCTTTTTCGCGATTTTTTCTCTCAAAGTTGGCCTTGGATGATTTTATGAGTGATCGTAGTTTTTTTGCTAGTTACTGATCAGAGATGCCTTCCCTTTTAGGAGATTTTGCTCTGTCATGTAGTAGCTTCCTCCTCCTGTTGTAAAAGTTTGTTTATGGCTAGAAGAATCCACCAGACCCGGTAGCTCTGCCTTTGGGGAATGGGTCTTGGTTTTGCTTTGGGATTCAATGATCCATGCATTCTTGAAAGGTGCCCATAGAAGGCATTGCAAAAGGATTCAGCAGATTAATGGGTTGTGGTTTCCACTGGCCCAGGGGCCTTGAAGGATACCACTTCAGTCTTAAGAAGTGTGAAGTTTGCTTTTGAGAAAGTTCTTCACTGTGGTCTTTTTTTGTGCAGGGGGTGGGATGTGGATTTCCAGTGAGATTAATTTATGGTCTGATCTTACCAAAGAGGGATATACTTCGATTATTGGTGTGGAGCATTTTGTCCCCATGTTTGTGATGATCAAGGTCTAGTATATTGTCTCCTCTTGTGGAATGGTGACTAGTTGTTCCATTGCATTTGAGTTTATGAATTCTAGGAACCTTTGGGCTAGGGTGTTGGGGCTTGAGTAATGTTCCCAGTCTATGTTTGGGTAGTTGAAATCTCCCAAGATGATGGTATTTGGAGAGACATTCATACTCTCCAGTGTCTTCAGGAAGGCTGTGTGGGGTTCCTGCGTTTGAGAGGGTGGTCTGTAGCATGCTACAAACTGTAGGGCAGTTTTGCCTATGGTTAGTTGCACCTGGATAGTCTCCGATGCTTCGTGCGTTGCCACTAACCTGGAGGTGTGGGTATCTTTGATGAAAATGGATACTCCCCCTCCTTTTGTGGTTCGGTCCAAGTTTTGGGGCCGGAAAGCATGATATGAGGTAAAACCTGATAGTGCTGGGGTGCTCTCAGGAGCCTTGAACCAGGTTTCAGTCACCGACTGACATCGATGTTCTCCATACTGAGGAGGGCTTCGAGTGCATCTTGAGGATTTAGACTTCTGGCATTGAGCAGCATTACCCTTAGTTTTTTTCCACTTGTGTTTTCTAGGGAGGTAGGTTTGTCATTTGAGCCTTGCCTAAAAAAGGCACTATGAGGGTGGCAAGAGCCTTGGCCAATATCCGGAAGCTTAGGGTGACAGGTGCAAGCCATCTCTTGCGGAACAGCCTGGCTTGTCAAGCATGTCATCCCAAACAGACAGACACTGGATCCCCTTAGAATGACACCAGTAATTAAGCCAATTGTTAAAACTGATCATTTTGTCTTTGTACTGTGGCATCATTCTTGGTGAGGGTAAGATGCTGCTCAGGGTCAGAGTCATACCGGCCTGGGCTACATAATCAGAGAGCTCCTCTATGTCTCTTTTCATGTAGTCCAGGAGAGTGCGTCTCAGGTCGTTCACACCGGCATGTACAATGACTGAGTCATATTTGTAATTGCTGTGGAGTGACCTGAGTGCTTGTGTTATGTGGCGGATTCTAGCTCTACAGGCAGCTTACTGTGACCTTTTCCTTGTTCAGTCTGGTGGCGGGGCGTCAGTGTGTCTGACTATGGAGTCACCTATTACAAGTGTGTCTGGCATGTTGTTTGGCCTTAAGGGCTGTGACTGTTTAGCACACTGACTTTAATGAACTATGTGTTGCATGTGCTATGTCTTGAGGTGGTGGTTTGCTTGGGTGTCTGCTTTGGAGGCCTCTGTTGTTTTGGTAGATTTTTAATCAGCCTCTGAGTATGTTTTTGTGTGTTTATGTGTTTGGTTTGCTGTTGTGATAGTTCTATGTGAGACTGGGTTTGTGGTGTGCGTGGTTACCTTCTCCTCCTGACTGGTCTTGCCAGTACTGAATTGAGAGAGCTCAGCCTCCAGTTTGGCTATATAGTTGCATCTCTGCATATATTTGTATTTGTTGGGAGGAGGAGAGGGTTGTCTGTGTACATGAGGCAACTGTAACATTGCCTCAAGATTCCCAGATTCACCAGCTGAACAGGAGAGGACGCCAGCAACTGACCCTTCGACATGCTAGAAATAGTGAAAAAAGATTGCTGTGTAACTGAGTCAGAAAGGACCTATAGGGAGATGTGTACTCAACAAATTTAGGTGAATGAAGTACTTTCTTTTGTTTAAGAGTGCTTTACCTGTATAAAAATGCTTAGGAGCAAGTGCTGAGTTTTTTTGATAGAGTATAGGCTGTTTAGATTGCAAGTAGAACAGTTCTAAGGGAAAAATTGAAGAGCAGACTTGGCGGACAGAAAAGTTTAACCAAGTTTAACCTTGTTTAACCGCTATGCGCACGATCGCCAGAAGCCATGCAAAGAAGCGGATTTTAAGCAGTGAACTACAAAAGAGCTAGGAATGGTCCCAAACAACCAATTACTACAGCTTATTGTGCTGAGGTCACTTCCCCCAAGGACAGGTAGGCTGCTCCAAGGCTCCCCACTCCCACTGGTGAGCAAAGAAACTTCCTTCTATCCAAGTAAGGTAATGGACAACACAGGAACTACACCACAGCCCAGAATACAGCAATGCCTGTATACTGGTCTAAACTAGTCGAGAAAGGCGGGAAAACAAGGATTATTTTTTTGTGTTTGTGTTTTTGTAGAAATACACAGAAATGCAGAGACAGTGATAAATTAGTTACACAGGCTAGCACACTTTAGTGGGCAGCCTCCACAGTTAAATTAAACAAACAAACAAGCAAACTTTCGATTAAATTCGACTAAATGTAACTTTAAGTGCAGATTTAAAATAAATGCAGTAATCAGAAAAAAAACAGTTCAGGCTAGTTTAAAGTAAGCAACAGAAGCTATTTCCAGTGGAAAAAAAAGCAAATATACTTAAATCCAGAGATCCTTGCTGCTAGGACCACTCTGTAAACCCACATGGAGCTGGTCTGAGCAGTATAGCCAGAAAAAAAAACTCCCAGGCGGATTTTAAGCAGTGAACTACAAAAGAGCTAGGAATGGTCCCAAACAACCAATTACTACAGCTTCCTGTGCTGAGGTCACTTCCCCAGGACAGGTAGGTTGCTCAAGGCTCCCCACTCCCACTGGTGAGCAAAGAAACTTCCTTCTATCCAAGTAAGGTAATGGACAACACAGGAACTACACCACAGCCCAGAATACAGCAATGCCTGTATACTGGTCTAAACTAGTCGAGAAAGGCGGGAAAACAGGATTATTTTTTGTTTTGTTTTTTGTAGAAATACACAGAAAATGCAGAGACAGTGATAAGTTAGTTACACAGGCTAGCACACTTTAGTGGGCAGCCTCCTGAGTAAATTAAACAAACAAACAAACAAACTTTCGATTAAATTGACTAAATGTAACTTTAAGTGCAGATTTAAAAATAAATGCAGTAATCAGAAAAAAACAGTTCAGGCTAGTTTAAAGTAAGCAACAGAAGCTATTTCCAGTGAAGAAAAAGCAAATATACTTAAATCCAGAAGCTAGTCCTTTTTTGAGTTCCTTGCTGCTAGGACCACTCTGTAAACCCACATGGAGCTTATCTGAGCAGTATAGCCAGAATATAACTCCCAGAGGCGGATTTTAAGCAGTGAACTACAAAAGAGCTAGGAATGGTCCCAAACAACCAATTACTACAGATTCTTGTGCTGAGGTCACTTCCCCCAAGGACAGGTAGGCTGCTCAAGGCTCCCCACTCCCACTGGTGAGCAAAGAAACTTCCTTCTATCCAAGTAAGGTAATGGACAACACAGGAACTACACCACAGCCCAGAATACAGCAATGCCTGTATACTGGTCTAAACTAGTCGAGAAAGGCGGGAAAACAAGGATTATTTTTTTGTTTTTGTAGAAATACACAGAAAATGCAGAGACAGTGATAAATTAGTTACACAGGCTAGCACACTTTAGTGGGCAGCCTCCACAATTAAATTAAACAAACAAACAAGCAAACTTTCGATTAAATTCGACTAAATGTAACTTTAAGTGCAGATTTAAAAATAAATGCAGTAATCAGAAAAAAGCAGTTCAGGCTAGTTTAAAAGTAAGCAACAGAAGCTATTTCCAGTGAAAAAAGCAAATATACTTAAATCCAGAAGGTAGTCGCTTTTTCGAGTTCCTTGCTGCTAGGACCACTCTGTAAACCCACGTGAAGCTTGTCTAGCAGTATAGCCAGAAAAAAACGCCCAGAGGCGGATTTTAAGCAGTGAACTACAAAAGGGGAAAGCTAGGAATGGTCCCAAACAGCCAATTTCTACAGCTTCTTGTGCTGAGGTCACTTCCCCCAAGGACAGGTAGGCTGCTCAAGGCTCCCCACTCCCACTGGTGAGCAAAGAAACTTCCTTCTATCCAAGTAAGGTAATGGACAACACAGGAACTACACCACAGCCCAGAATACAGCAATGCCTGTATACTGGTCTAAACTAGTCGAGAAAAGCGGAAAACAAGGATTATTTTTGTTTTTGTTTTTGTAAATACACAGAAAATGCAGAGACAGTGATAAATTAGTTACACAGGCTAGCACACTTTAGTGGGCAGCCTCCACAATTAAATTAAACAAACAAACAAGCAAACTTTCGATTAAATTCGACTAAATGTAACTTTAAGTGCAGATTTAAAAATAACTGCAGTAATCAGAAAAAAAACAGTTCAGGCTAGTTTAAAGTAAGCAACAGAAGCTATTTCCAGTGAAAAAAAGCAAATATACTTAAATCCAGAAGGTACTCGCTTTTTCGAGTTCCTTGCTGCTAGGACCACTCTGTAAACCCACGTGGAGCTTGTCTGAGCAGTATATGTGTATATAGATATATACATATATGTGCTCGGAACATGTAGTGGAGTTGTATCTCAGAATCATGCCTCTCAACCTCTTAGTGCAACAAATCTGTCCAAAGGCTGTCAAAATGGGTGGACAATGGGCCCAAACTTGGAACGTCTTTTAAATATTGCCCTTATAAATGTAGAAAGTTGCCAGAGTAACACAGTTTGTTTCAGCATACATATTCTGACAGCTGTGAGGTCTGAAAATTAAATGTATGTCATCATTTACTGACAAAAATCCCCATATCATCACAGTGATTTACTAGAGAAATGAGACTGATCTGTAAAACAGACCAGAAATATGAGCAATAAACCTGGACATGCTGAAACAATCCAGCCAGTTGAGAGGTATGCTCCGAACCCCTTACTGCAATGAATCTGGACCAAGACTAACAAAGTGGTGGATGGAACCCATGAAAATGGGGACATATCTGAAATACTGGCATAGATAAGCTGACACAGTTGCTGCAGTAGCAACCTTCTGTCTGCTCTAACATATATTCACTGAAATAGCACAAGTATTTGAAATAGCAAATCCGCTATGGGGAATTACACATGTATTTACAAATATATCAGGCACTACAGGGATGTAACAGCACTGAAAAACAGACACCAGTGTGAAAGTGCATACCCACAACCAGTTTCGCCACAGTCACAGTCAAATAGCGGTAAGTCAAGTGAACAGTAGAGTATACGGACTGTGTGAATAAATACATCATTTGCCACTCACACACTATCCCTACATATACTGGCTCAATTCACAGTGTAGTCTGAATCCTAACCATGGTACAGGACATGTCTCAATCTGTCCCTACAAACACATACAGCCAATAGACCAGCAGAAACTGGAGCAGCATGCACAGTCAGATAAAAAGGGAGCCATAACACTTACATCTACCCCCCTCCATACACAGCCCAAATAACATGTACGCATGACATGTCTACACAATCCTGACAGTCTATTAACAATGGCCAGACATGCATAGACCTCTTAAATGTACAGTTCACCTCAGAATGTACAGGCCCAGGATTCATATCTATGGCCTATTTCCTGTAACATGTCTGTGGGTCTACAACATCACTGGTATAATAGCAGGAATGAAGGCAAGAAATAATGATACTAAATACTTCTAAGCCTCATAGTGCATGACATCTGGACAAAGCCTGACATCATTTGGGGACAGAGACACAAACACAGGTATAGATTGAACATATTGCTGTTATAAATTGAGACAGTTGCTGATGTAACAGGGTTTGTTGTAACATATCCTTTATGAGGAATATGAAGTCAGTAATACCGATGGATGTTAGTATTTACTGACTGCATGATTTTCCAAGGACAAAACCTGTCTCGGGAGCAGACAAAGCATAACAGACAAATATGTGGCCAGTCTGTGGACAGCATGCCAGTGGAAAGGTATGTCAGAGACATATCACTGTCAGACGTGAAGTCACTAAGTAAATGCTTGTCCACACAAACCCTGTCAATCTATCAACCCACCATGTGTATAGCAGCACTAATGACATAGAATCTGTTCACAATTCTGGAGATATGCCCCCATGCTGTTGGGCTGTCTCCAAATGTCCTGTCCTGTGAAGTATTCACACCTACTGTCTGTGAATCTGTAACCCACCACCTATGTAATGTCCCTCACACAGGTCTGTAATGCCCTCTCAAAGGCAACACATGGAGGTATCCATAGTCCTGATACCCTTTCTAGCTGCATCCTACATGAACACAGGCATGGCATTTCAGACCCATTCTGCAGTGTAGTCTACCACCGCCTGAGCACCGGTGTCATCCCATCTGCACAGAGGGCAGATAGAGAAAGTAGATAACAAACAGGTTATGCATTAGGATGAATGTTCTGAAGGATAGAAGTCTGAATCTGAAATGTATGCCATTACTACATGACAGCAGTCCTCAATGACATGGCCAAAAAACACAGTACTCTACAGTTAATATAATAATATCATATTAATATCCAATAGGAGATACATAAAAACATACAGCTCAAACTCCAAGAACAAGATAGTGTAGTAGTCAGAGTCCCAGCTTTGCATGCAGGGGTGCATGGTTCGTGTACCGAATTTTACATGGAAAAGCAGTGTTAAAAGTACTAATTCAATAATACAATATGTGTTAAATTATTTTTGTCAACTAGTGTACTGTAGCTGGTGTAACATGCAAGTGTGAGTACATATAATGTGATACTACCCATGTATACACAAGTGTCCCATACAGTATAGTCACACCCCTTGCTACTGCAATGTCAGCGCATAAAAGCTTGTTATGTAAAGGAAATCAAATGCACTTACTAAATTATGTCGTTACTCTATTTTATAAGACTGGAATGTGAGGAATGGCTACCAGGGCTGAGCTATGCTTAGCAAGTTTAAGTATTGCTCAAATGTGAATGCAGTTAGCTCAGCTAAGCAGATTTGCACAATGGTAAGTGTCGTTAAGCGAAGCCTACACGGATTAAGCGCCTATTGGTTTAACCATATGTTAGTACTGCTTACTGTCACGCAAACCCATGCAAACCCCCTTACAACTGTTTAAAAGTACTTTAATCACTCAGTTTCCATCAGCCTCTGTTCTGCCCGGCAAGAAAATAAACAGCCCTTGCATAACTTGAACCCAGGACCCTGTACACTATAGCAACAGCAATTTACTATGAAGCCATCTGAGCTACAGAAATGACTGATGCTTTTTCAAACATACCATGAATTACAACCACTTTACAATAGGGAAGAGACACTGTGCAATCAGGAGTGATTGGTATCCGCAAATATATGTATGAAAAGAAACATATACATTTATAGAGAAATCGATAGATATGTATGGAGATACATATATATGTATAACAATATGTAGATATATTCATAGGTTCATAGGTAGGTACTAGGCTATCTGCCTTAGGGCATTTATAAGCCTAGCCAGAGTGTGTCAGCTTTCGCCGCCCCATTGATTAATTAACTGAGCCTCTGTCAAGAAGAGCCAGTGAAGTGATCCCAGGGGTGTATTTTCTGTTACCCATCCACTTGTCAAGGTTTCTCTTGAAGAGTGTTAGTGAGGGGATCTGCCTAATGTAGTTAGGAATTTTGTTCCAAAGCATGGGGAGTCTCTGTGACAGGAATCTATCCCTCCAGCATGTTCTATTTATTGTTGTGGTGAGGTTTAGCTTACTAGAGTGAGTGGCTCACAGTGACTTGGATTTCTTTAGGTGGAGCATGTCCATCAATTCTGAGATGGACATGGCTTTGTAAGTCAGGCAGAGATCACCTCTGAGTAAGCGATATACAACTGAGTACAGCTGGAGTTTTTCCAGTCAGGTTGCATAGGACATATGTTTGAGGCCAGTAATCCTCTTGGTGAGGTACTTTTGTGGTCTTTCCAGCTGTTAGAAGTATCTTGTGAGGTACATCTCAAATGGGGCATTGTACTCTATGATGGGTCTGATGAGTGACGAGTAGAGGGGCACTAAACCTCTTTATTTCTAGATGCAAACCCTTTAGTAATTAGATGGGCTACATAGAAGGATTTCCTAACTACTTTGGCAATATGATTGTCAAAGGAGAGATTACTATCTACCTGGGCCCCCAGATCTCTTATTACCTCTTCTGTATTAAAGGGGCTGCCACCTATGTGGTAATTCATGGGTGTTTTGTTTTTCCAAAATGGGATGACTATGCATTTTTTGGCATTTAGCTTGAGACCATGACTTTGACACCAGGTGTCCGTCTCATTAAGGCCCTTTTGGATAATGTCCGTGTCAGCCGGAGAGTCAGTTATGGCTCCCAGTTTGCAGTCATCAGTGAACTTGGTTAGCCATAGTCCTCCTGTGTTTGCCTGTACTTCTAAGAAGTATGTGCTGAACAGTAGGGCTCTCAGGACCGAACCTTGTGGGACAACACTTGTGACTGGTTTAGAGTCGGAACTGGAGCCCGCTTTTCTTACCGTGTGAGTTCTGTCTGTAAGCCAGTTGGCAACCCATCTCATGACATAGGGGTTTATGTTCAGGCTGCTGAGTTTTTCTATAATTCCCGAGTGGGGAATGTTGCCAAAAGCCTTGGCGAGATCAAGGTAGGCTATGTGAACTACCTTCCCCTCATCTATGGCCTTGGTGACTGTCTCGAAGAAGTCAACCAGGTTTAGTAGGCATGATCTTCCCTTAACAAAGCTGAACTGGGTTGGGTCAAGTGTTTGGAGGTTCCCAATGTCTTTGTTAATGAGTTCCGTGATGATGGGCTCCATAGCCTTGCAGACCAGACTAGTCAGGCTTATGGGGTGATAGTTACCAGGGTCAGTTGTGGCCCCTCCTTTGTGGAGCAGAATAACCATTGCTGTGCGACATTCTATGGGCACATAGCCTGTGGAGAGGCTGAGGTTGAACAGTGTGCTTAGGTGGGGGGTTAGTTCGTTCTGTAGTTCATGCAAGATGCAGCCTGGGACGCCATCTGGCCCCATTGACGCTGTGCTTTTGGTTTTTGAAAGGGCTGTTTTCACCTGTGCATCTGTGATTGCCAGGACACTACACTTTTCCAGTATTGTTGTGGGTACTTTTGGGGGTAAGAGGTGGGTGAAGTTTGCACTGAATCTATCTGCCAGGATGTTGGCAATATCCGTGGGTTCAGTATATTGTGTGCTATTTTGCACTAGCTCAGAGCATATCTGCAAGTTGCCACTTAGATTCTTGACATAGCTAAAGAAGGCTTTGTGGTTTTCTTTCAAATCCTTGGCTATTTTTCTTTCAAAGTTAGTCTTGGGGGATTTTATGAGGGACCTTAGTTTCTTATTGATACTGATCAGGGATGTCCTTCCTTCTTGGGATTTGCTTTTTTTCTGAACTAGTTTCCTCCTTCTATTGTATAGCCTGTTTATGGCAGGGGTCCACCAGACTGGTTTTCTTCTCTTAGGGGAGTGAGTCTTGGTTTTGCTAGGGACGGCACAATCCATTCATCCTTGTAGCTGCTCATAGAGTGCATTTGTAAAGGTTCCTGCATCTTGGACACTGTTATCCTTTAGCGTGGGGGCTGTGAAACTTACCACCTCTGTCTTAAGTAAGGTGAAGTTTGCTATAAAAAAGTTTTTCACTGTGGTTTCCTTGGTTGGAGGTGGTGGTGTGGTGTGGACATCCAGAGTGATTAGTTTATGGTCTGATCTAATCAGTGAAGGGGTTGACCTCCGGTGCGGAACACCTGTCGCCCATGTTGATGATGACCAGGCCCAATATGTTTTCACCTCTGGTAGGGGAGTTTACCAACTGATCCAGGGCATTTGAGTTGATAAATTCCAGGAAGCACTGGACCTGGGAGTTTGTACTTGAGTAGTTTTCCCAGTTAATGGTAGGGTAATTGAAATTGCCCAATATCAGGGTGTTCGGTAGGACGTTCATGTTTTCCAGTGTCTCCAGAAAGGAGGAGTGGTGGTCCTGGGTCATGGATGGTGATCTGTAGCAGGCCACAATTTGCATTGCAGATTTGCCTTATGTTAGTTGAACATGGATGATCTCAGAGGTATCATGCTGCGCCACTAACCTGGAGGTGTAGATATCCTTGATGAATATGGATACACCCCCTCCTTTTGTATTTCGGTCCAAGTTCTGTGTCTGAAATGTGTGGTATGAGTTGCAGCCCAGTAGTGCTGGGGTGCTCTGTGGAGCCTTAAACCAGCTTTCAGTTACTGCACAGATTTCGACGTTCTCCATACTGAGGAGTGCTTCGAGCATGTGCATTTTGAGATTTAAACTCCTGGTGTTGAGTAGCATAACCCTCATTTTTTTATTTGTGGTGTTTACGGAGGTGGGTTTGACTTTTGAGCCTTGCCTAAAAAAGGCACTATGGAGGCAGCAAGAGCCTTAGCCCGAGTGACCAAAACCTAAAGGGTGACAGGTGCAAGCCATCTCTTGTGAAGCAATGAGGCTTGTCGAGCATGTCGGCCCAGGCTGACAGACACTGGATCCCCTTTGAATGACACCAGAAGCTTAGCCAATTGTTGAAATTAATCAGTTTTTCTTTTAACTGCAGTGTCATTCTTGGTGAGGGCAGGATGCTACTCAGGGTCAGGGTCATACCCGCCTGGGCTACATGATCAGAGAGCTCTTCCATGTCTCTTTTCATGTAGTCCAGGGAGGTACGTCTCAGGTCATTCACATCAACATGAACAATGATAGAGTCATATTTGTACTTCTTCTGGAGTGACCTGAGTGCTTGTGTTATGTGGCGGATTCTGGCTCCTGACAGGCAGCTAACAGTAACCTTCTCCTTATCCAGTCTAGTGAGTGGGACATCAGTGTACCTGTCTATAGAGTCACCTATTACTAGTGTGTTAGGTATGTTATTTCGCCTTAAGGGCTGTGATTGTGCGGCACACTGATTTTGTGTTTTATGTGTTGTCTGGTTTGTGACGAGAGGTGCAGGTTTTTTGGGTGTCTGCTTTGGAGGTCTGTGATGCTTTTGCAGGTTTTTATTTAGAGCCTCCAAGTATGATTTTGTGTATTTATGTGTATTTTTTGCCAGTGCTGGTTTAGTATGTCTATGTGAGGCTGGAGGTGTGTTGCAAGTGTTAACCTTCACCTCATGACTGCCTGTTCCAGTCTTGGGTGGCGAGAGCTTAGCCTCCAATTTAGCTATATAATTGCATCTCTCGTGACATGATTAATGTTTTGTGATAGGAGAGGGTTGTCTGTGTACATGAGGCAGTTGTAATATTGCCTCAGGATACCCAGGTTCACCAGCTGGACTGGAGAGTATACCTGAAATTTCCCTTTGGTCATGCCTGAATAGTAGGGTGAGCTGCTTAGTCACTTGGTTGGTGAGGGGTGAATAATGAGCCTTGCCCTGCTGGGCAATCAAGTGTCATAAGGGTATTGTATTAGTTGCTTGCTATTAGGTCTGAGCAAGTTATGCTGGACTGTAGGATGTTTTTACCGAAATTTCTTAGGTTGAGAGTTAGACTACTTTCAAGGGAAAAACTGAAGAGGAGACTTGGTGGAGCTGGGATAAATTTAGCCCTAGCTAACCAGCACTGCCCGGATGTGCAAAACCATGCAAACGTGTTTTTTACAGCAGGAAAATGAAAGAGATAGAAATTAGCCCAAAATGGCCTATAAAATACTAACTTCTAGGCTGGAACCACTCCTCCAGGGATAGATGGCTGCTCAAAGCTCTCTCTCTCTCTCTCACAGGTGAACAGAGAAACCTCCCTCTATCCAAGTAAGGTATGGGCAACTCAGAAAATTGTAACACAGCCCTGAAGTCAGCACTAGCCTGAAAACTGGACTATACTAACTTAGAAAGGTAGGAAACAAGGAAATTCTTTTTGAAAAGATAAGGCAAAAACAGTAAAAAATACACTTAAAACAGCTTTAAACAACTACAACCAGTAAAAAATACACTTAAAACAGCTTTAGATGACTACAAGCAATCAGAAAAGGCTTTTAAACAAATTACCCAATTAACCAGTAAAAAATCTCAAAACTGAGCTCATGCTTCTAGCAGTCTTTCAATCAGAGTAGTTCTAACTGCACACTCCTGCCACTGGGGTGCAGTGGAACCTTCTCCAAAAAGAAGGCCTGGATTTAGTGCTCCAAGTTAGTACAAGAGCAAAGCTAGATTCAGCAAGGCCTGGGATCTAGTCTATGCTACAACAAACAAGGCACACCAATTTCAGTGTAAGAAACAGTTCAAATAATACAGGCACTATAGAAAGCCTTTAACAGAAATTCCCAGCTCAGAAGGGGCAGATTCCAATCTCTCCTCCCACAAGAGTGCAGACCACGAACCTTCTTAATGTAAAATAACTGGCCTGAAGCCCAAGCGCTTAAACCAGACCTAATACCCTTTTAGAATAACAGACACTGAGCCTTCAATCAGCAGTTTCTCAACTTAGAATGATGTAAGCTACCTGTCCTGCCACAACAGTGCAGACCAGAAACCTTCTTAATGTAAAACAACTGGTCCCCAAAGCCCAAGTGCTTAAACCAAAAGTCTTAGAATGATAGCGTTACACAAGCAGCAATAAATACAATTGAGATACTTTTAAGATGACGCAAAAGCAAGAAGTAATAAAGTAGGAAGAACCGCAAATACAGTAAAAGCAGATGAAAAAAGTGCAATTTTTTTTTTGAGGTGAAGGAAGCAAATGAGATGGGCCCAGGAGGAACATCCAATGCAAATTTACCCTAAGAGGTGGGCAGTTTCAAAAGCCACCAAGATTAACACCAAAACAAAAGCAAGGGAGGGCTGGTGGGGGGAAACCTAACTGAAAAAACAGAGCCACAACTTCCAGCTAGATAAAGGTATTCAATGCAAATACAAATAAATCAATTTAAATGCCATGTATTATTTGAAAAAAGTGCAGATAAAGATTTACTTAAATTGACTTATACATCCAGCTTCTGATTGCAGAGGTAGGTTTTAGCTGGCCAAAACTCAGAGTTTAAGCAGAAAATAATCCAAATGTACCACTTATATAAAGCAGAAACCGAATAACAGTGAAGTGAACTAACCCCACTTATCACTGGCTGTCTTGGGAATTTCTAATAGGAATTCTAACAAGCATTAACTGAAAAAACAGAGCCACAACTTCCAGCTAGATAGTATTCAATGCAACACAAATAAATCAATTTAAATGCTGTATTATTTGAAAAAAGTGCAGATAAAGATTTACTTGAATGCATTTATACATCCAGTTGAGTGCATGTAGGTCTTAGCTGGCCAAAGCTCAGAGTTTAAGCAGAAAATAATCCAAAATGTACCACTTATATAAGGCAAAAAATGAATAACAGTAAAGTGAGCTACCCGCACTTATCACTGGCAATTCAGGAATTCTAACAAGCATTAACTGAAAAAAACAGAACCATAACTTCCACCTGGAAAGTTTTCATTGCAACACAAATAAATAATGTAAATGCAAAAAATGTTTTTCCTACTTATTTAAGGAAAAAATACACAAGAAGTAGCCCCTTT
>NC_056733.1:196207440-196255367 GCF_019279795.1 Protopterus annectens
ATTTAGATCAGAACACCAACAATGACATAAGTTTAAAACCTTTTTTGTTGTTAAATTAATAACTTAGTATATGATACATTTTGTTACATATACTAAGTTTTTTAAGTTTTTTACAAAATATTATAAAGGGTGAATTATTTTAGGTACCCAAGTAACAGGACAATATGTTCATGAGTTATTGCATTATACATACCAAATATAGTACTATGAGACATGAATTTTTAGAAGCATATAGAAGCATATTATGGTATTATGCTTTTTATTGAGGTAAGAGTGTTGTATGTATTTTTTTACTATTTATTATTATTATTATTAGAGCTATATGTATGTATTATTTAATTGACCACATATTGTTGTATTTTTGGTGCCAAAATTGGTATAAAATCTATCTAATTAAGGAGCTAAATGGTTCTGATGAAGTCTGGAGTGTACCAGATGAAAGCGCTAAACCTTGTGGAATAGAGCTCAGCAGTTTAACTTGGATTTATTTGTTTTATCGCATTAAACATTGCTTTTACATCTATGTGTTGGAGTACTATCTCTGGTCGAGCACCGAGGATTAGTGTTTGCTGTTTCGGAGGATTAAGTTGGTAGTGTTCATATATTCTTTACTACTATAAACTAAGCAAACACCTTCCCCTCTGTTTCTTCTCACACTCTACACCACCGGTGTATACAAGTGGGGAACTTTTAACTAACAAACCTACAAAATGAGAAGGGCTGCAGCAGGCAACATAGAACAACATGTGCAAGAGACTGAGGGTGGTGAGGATGTGAATGCTGCCGAACAACCCACAGTGAGGAGACGGAGAAGAGTGTACAGTCCCAGGGTAACCTACCAGGGGCTAAATGAGCTGGAGATAGTGGAATGTTATAGGGTGGACAGAGACCTCCTACAGCAATGTGTTGAGCTGTGCCGGCCACACCTGTCACACCACACTGACCGAGGGAAGCCCATCCCAGTGGATACCAAGTATGTGTAGGCCTAGGTATACCAGCCACAGGTACCTCCCAAAGCACAACTGGGGATATCATGGGGATCTCACAGGCATCAGTATCCAGAGTATTCCACCAGTTCCTGGATGCCATCTCAGCACATGCAAGTGAGCACATATATATTTCCTCAACACCCGTGAGGTGTCGACCAGTAATATGCATCTCTTCCACCAAATAGCAGAATACCCTGGGGTAGTGGGTTCTACAGACTGCATGCACATATGCATCAAAGCACCACCTGGTGAGCGGGGTATGGCCTACATCAACCGCAGGGGCATCCCCTCCATCAACTGCCAGGTCGTACGTGATGCCCAGGGCATTATACTGAATGTGTGTGCAGACTGCCTTGGAAGCTATGATGATTCCCACATATGGCATCTGATGCAGCTGTACTAGAGATTTGCCAATGGGGACATCTCCTACGGCCACCTAGTGGGGGATGCTGGGTACACACTGGAGCCGTGGTTGATGACACCCATCAGAAATGCACACACACCTGAACAACAACGCCATAATGAGGCACATGCACATGCCAGACATATAGTAGAGTGTGTGTTTGGGATGCTCAGGTCACAGTTCCAGTGTCTGGAAACATCCGGTGGAGCCTTGCAGTATTCACCAGCTACATGTACTGAAATTGTTATGGTATGTGCTATGCTAAACAATATGATCCAGCGGAAACAGCTGCAGCAGGAACAGCATGGGGCAGGGCCACACAGCCCCCCCCACCCCACCAATGCCAAGGCCTGCACAAGTACAGAGTGGCCTGGAGGAGGAACAAACTGAGCATGCCCCAGTAGGCAGAAGGAGGCATGCCCAGTATGCCCTGGCCTTGGCAAAGAGGCAACGGATAGCACATGCAATGACACAGTAGGGACCCAGGGAATGACACCTCTCTCTGACTCATACATACAGTAAAAGGGATGCCAAACATGGCACTACCTGTGCTCAACCATGTAGAGGGAGTGTACTATTTGCATCCAATATAGGCAGCCCACCAGCACCATCCGCAAGCCTGGCATGCCCACAAGGAAAGTCAATCAACCTACAGATTGCCATATGGAGTAGAATGTGTTGCTACCTGTAGCTATGGTTTGGATGTGAGCAGGCAAGGGAAATGGGAGGCTGGATGTTATAGCAGCAGACAGTAGACACCCATAGTGGCACCATGACATCTGTAACACATACTGGAGTCATCATAGTAGCCAATACTACACAGGGTGACAAAACTCACTGCAGGCAATGTGCTGAGCAACATGTGTGTCCATATGACCTACACATGCCAGTCAGGATGGTTCACATATCCAACAACAGTGTCAGGCAGCAGGACAGGTGTAAATAAACCCAAACAGAGCCTGTACCATGGCCCCAGAATGATGGCTATGGCTAACCTCCCCCCCAGGCCTACACAGACATACCACAGCAGGGCAGGCAGTGGGATGTTCGTTCTGAAGTGTAGGAAGTCAGACAATAATATGTAGGGCAACCAAAGTCACGACCTGTAGTACACTGTTATGCTTCTGGCCAGCATGATAGGTAAGACTACAGACTGAAATGGAGTACCCCACATACCAGTACAGTCCCAGCAAATGTGTACAAGTGTCAGGTGTGCCTCCCCCATCCTATGCAGACATATAGTAACAATCAGGTGTGCCTCCCTCCCAATCCTGTGTAGAAATGTAGAAATAGTCAGGTGTGCCCTCCAGCCAACCTACATAGAAATATAGTAACAGTCAGGTGTGCCCTCCCAATCCTGTGTAGAGCTGTAGAAATAGTCAGGTGTGCCCCCCCCCACTATGCAGAAATGTAGTAACGGTCAATGCCAAATGATGGATGGATACCCTGCAGAGACAGCATGCTACCTGTCAGTGTACAACACAAAGGTCTGCACTGCAGTACAAACTACCCGGACTTGACCCACACATGCAATACAGATGGAGATACTGGGCATGCTCATACCATAGAGAAATGAAGGCAATGTAAGGCAACAACATACTGAAAGGTCATACTGGGCATGCTCACACACTTAAACACAAGACGGCCATGTCTGCAAACACCAGTGGACCAGACATATCTGGCAGTTGCAGTTGTTAGTGCAGACACCCGTCAGTATGCACCACTCATGCCTTGCACACACAGTGGATAGGAATACAGACATATATGTAAGGACAACACACTATAATAATCCATAGGTAGACGGGCATAGATGTGTGGAAGAGGGTGACTGTGACAAGGAGCCATCCAGCACCCAGCCAAAGGGCCCTAAACACATGAGGTGTAGATGTCACTCACTGCAGATACTAGCTACCAGTATCTGTCAGCATTACAGACCATGTGGTGCATGTGCCAGCTGTACAACATGACTGTACAAGGAAGTAGTCATCTAGCAACTGTATGCATGTACCTGTGAAATATGGGCCTGTGTGCATCCGCATGTGGCATGTCAAACCCTACATGAATGGGTAATGGCCCATGCACACACACTGCCCTCCCCATAGCCCTACTATGACAAGCCTGCTGAGGTCATCCAATGTGAAATACACCTTTGGGAGAGTTGTAGCCTAGAAATCTCTGTGGCACGTCCCATAACTGCATACTGCTGCAGTGTGATAAGCTAGTTAGGTAGGACTTCGAATCCCACACATGGCAACTGTGTGTGTGTGTGTGTGTGTGTGTGTGTGTGTGTGTGTGTCTGTCTGTCTGTCTGTCTGACTGTGTAGAGAGCAATGCTTTTAAGGGTAGTCACACTCCCAACAATGTAAATGCACAACTTAGGCAAGGCTGTTGGATGTCATCCACCTAGAAATACACCTCTGGGAAGCTGTAGCCTGGCAATCTCCATAGGGTGCCCTGTAACTGCATACCGCTGTAGTGGGATAAACTAGTTTGGTAGGAGTTCTATCCCCAGACATGGCAACAGTGTGTGTGTCTGTCTGTCTGTGTAGAGAGCAATGCTTTTAGGCTAGCCACACTCCCCGGAATCCAAATACTCAACCTTTGCAAGGCAGCTGATGTCATCCACCTAGTAATACACCTCTTGGAAGCTGTAGCCCAGTAATCTCCGTAGTGCATCCTGTAAGTGCGTACCACTGTAGTGTGATAAACTAGTTAGGTAGGAGTTCTATCCCCAGACATGGTGAGTGCATGTGTGTTTGTGTGCCTGTCTGTCTGTGTAGAGAGCAATGCTTTTTAGGCTAGCCACACTCCCCACAATCCAAATGTTCAACCTTTGCAAGGCAGACAGCTGATATAATCCACCTAGTAATACACCTCTGGGAAGCTGTAGCCCAGTAATCTCCGTAACGCATCCTGTAAGTGCATACTGCTGTAGTGTGATAAACTAGTTAGGTAGGAGTTCTATCCCCAGACATGGCAACTATGTGTGTGTGTTTGTGTATGTGTGTCTGTCTGTGTGTAGGGAGCAATGCTTTTTAGGCTAGCCACACTCCCCAAAATCCAAATGCTCAACCTTTGCATGGCAGCTGATGCCATCCACCTAGTAATACACCTCTGGGAAGCTGTAGCCCAGTAATCGCCATAGCGCGTCCTGTAAGTGCATACCGCTGTAGTATGATAAACTAGTTAGGTAGTAGTTCTACCACCAGACATGGCAACTGTGTTTGTGTGTCTGTCTGTCTGTGTAGAGAGCAATGCTTTTTAGGCTAGCCACACTCCCCACAATCCAAATGCTCAACCTTTGCAAGGCAGCTGATATCATCCACCTAGTAATACACCTCTGGGAAGCTGTAGCCCAGTAATCTCCATAGTGCATCCTGTAAGTGCATACTGCTGTAGTGTGATAAACTAGTTAGGTAGGAGTTCTATCCCCAGACATGGCAACTGTGTGTGTCTGTCTGTGTAGAGAGCAATGCTTTTTAGGCTAGCCACACTCCCCACAATCCAAATGCTCAACCTTTGCAAGGCAGTTGATATCATCCACCTAGTAATACACCTCTGGGAAGCTGTAGCCCAGTAATCTCCATAGTGCATCCTGTAAGTGTGTACCGCTGTAGTGTGATAAACTGGCTAGGTAGGAGTTCTATCCCCAGACATAACAAGTGTGTGTGTCTGTCTGTGTAGAGAGCAATGCTTTTTAGGCTAGCCACACTCCACACAATCCAAATGCTCAACCTTTGCAAGGCAGCTGATGTCATCCACCTAGTAATACACCTCTGGGAAGATGTAGCTCAATAATCTCAGTAGCGCATCCTGTAAGTGCGTACCGCTGTAGTGTGACAAACTACGTAGATAGGTGTTCCATTCACTGACAATGGCAAGTGTGGATGTATGTGTGTTTGTGTGTGCATGTTCCTTTGTCAGTGTAGGGAGCAGTTCTTTTGAGTCCATTCACAGACATTACAACCTCCAATGGTCCACTTTGACAAGTGTGCCAATGTCATCAACTGTGAAATACACCTTTGAGGAAATGATAGCCCAAAAATCTCCATGGCGCATGCCATAACTGTGTACTACTGTAGTGTGATACACTACTTAAGTAGGAGCTCTAACCCCAGCCTTGGCAACTGTGTGTGTGTCTGTCTTTGTAGACAGCAATGCTTTTTAGGGTAGGCACACCCCCTACAATTTAAATGCTCTACTTTGGTAAGGCTGTTGATGTCATCCACCCCGAAATACACCTCTGGGAAGGTTGTAGCCCAGCAATTTCCATAGCGTGTGCCATAACTGTGTACTGCTGTAATGTGATTCAGAACCCTGGTAGGGTTCTATACCCACCCATGGCAGCTCTGGGTGCTTTGTGTGTATTCCACTGTCTGTGCAGGGAGCAATGCATTTTAGGCTAGTCACACTCAGTACATGTCAAATGCCCTACGTTGGCAATCCTTCTGATGTCAGCCAATGTGATATACACCTTTGGGGAAGGAGTACTGCAGTAATCACTGTGGTGCATACTATAACTGTGTAGTGCTGTAGTGTAATAAACTTGTTAGGTAGGTGTTCTACTCCAGGACATGACAGGTGTGTGTTTGTACCTCATAACCTGTGTGGAGGAGGGTGTGCGTGTGTAACACCTGGGGCCAATGTGTAGTGGGTTTTGCAATTTTCTTATGTGGTGGCCCTAGTACATATCACAATGTCCACTGTATGGGGAAAGCAACTATGAAATAGCCGAGAGGCTGGGATGCATATCCATACCCATACATGTGACAACAAGGCCAGGCAATCACAGTTAGTAACCCCAGTATTACCCAGAGCACACTCTCAACCCATGTCTCATACACACACACATGGTGAGTGTGACAAATCCACACAGTCTACCAGTTTTTGTTATGCCTCGAGCCACATATCACTGTGTATGTTTAATTATTGCTAGATCCTGATATGCCACTACCTTACTATATGCTGCTAATATTGTAACAATACAATATGCTTAAGAGCAGGCCTTGCTCACTGATTACTGGTATTACTGAACTTTTGTTAACCTATAAGTTGTTTATCAGCTTAAAAGATGTTTACCAGAATGTGGGGATTTCAAAGAGGAACTATATCACAAGTTTGTGAGCTAAATGTTCTTCGAAAAAGGGAAGTAGGGTACAAAACCAGACATTACGAGACTTGTTTACAGCTTAGGAAATGATCTGTAATTTTCTAAAATATTTCATCAACTCATGATGAGCTTGTAATGTCAGATTTTTCTACAATATTCCATAAACACATGAAGACTATAAAAGCTCAAAGGCTAAAATGGAAATCATCATCATCCAGATTTGATCATAGCACCAGCCTGAACTGAGCTTAGAGACATTTTGCCAGTGTCGGCCTTGCCTTGACTGAACAGATAGCTGCACTGGATAGGATTGAAGTCTCCCTATCAGTGGCAAAGATGATTTTGTTTATGCATATGCTTGTAAGTACATGATCTATTAGTTTTTCTGTTTATTTAGTATTAGTTTTACTGTCTATTTAGTAAGTTTTTGCTTAATAAATTGTTAAGTTTGAGCCTTGGTGTCTTGTGTCATTTCTAATCCTGTGTTAACCTCAGATTTCAAAGTAACGGACTAGATCAGCGAGGCAGCAGCCAAGATGTGTGTAGTACACTGCATATTAGCGAATGATAGTAACAATGGTGTGAATGCAGTGGCCTACAGTGGCCATGGCACCCTGTCCAGCAGTACGATATGCACCTAATTGCAGACAGTGTGCCTTCAGTATGTTTCCCACCAGATGCTTGCAACAACTGTGGTTCCATCAAATGTGATCAGTAAAGGACATACCATGCCTTACACACATGCCCTGTATGGACAGATGCCACTGACAGAAGGGAATACCTGTAGCATGCTACCAATGTAGGTGCAGGGTCAACCAGCTGTCCATTACCTGGCCCTGCCACATGAGGGTGGGACTGTCACATTTGATGATTACATTCTGTGTACACAACATGGGCCAGACAAATCAGGTACACTTCCACATGCCACTGTACATGAATGTGGGACATGTGCACATCCCAAACACCGTCCATGTCATGGTGTATAGAGCACATACATGCCAAGCATTCCACAGCACTGGCCATGCACAATAGTAACCCAGGAGACTGGATGGTGTAAACAATACCCACATGTGCGGTCCATTCCGGACACTACACCCCTTAGCCATAATGCAGACCATTCTCATGTGGCTTGGTGCCAAAGTATACCCCTCACCTAGCATTGTACAGCAGTCTGGGACCCTCAACCACTACACACCCATGAAGCAATGCACACATGCATGCCAGTACTAGCACCCTGTGTCTGTGTGTGTGGTGTATGATGCTTCCCTCCACAATCACACCCAGTACCATACCCAGTGGCATACTGAAGAATGCTCTCTAATGTCAGACACCGTCACATACCCTTTGACCATAGAACCCCAGGATAACCCCTATGGGCCAATTCATACCTATGTTTTACTGTATTGTGGCAAGGTAACTGGTTAGGAAGTGTATTCATTCCCCTGCCAAGTGTCGTAATGTGTATGAGTCCCTTACAGAGTGTGGCTGTGTTGGCACTGACACCTGTTCATGTGGACAGGCTTGTGTGCTACACCTACTGTATCACAACAGTGTTGCAGATGTCACTCACCAGCACATATACGTCTGGACAGCTCACCAACATGTAAGCTATGTGGCACATGCAATAACTGCATACACATGTGATAGCTATGCACAGCATTCAGGTGTTTGAAACTCCATACTGGTAGGTGTGTGACACAAACATGCTTACATTTTACTCACCCACACCTTCCCTGACATACGTTGTCTCTGTCTGTCCCACCCACACCCTCTCTGGTGGATGTGGGATATACACCTGCTTTGCTAGGCAGCAGCTTGTGTTTTGTAAGTGATGGTCATGATCAGTTGATGGCCTCTGCACCAATTGCAGTACTCCTCTAGCTGAGTGCATGTGGAACAGCTGTGGTAACATTCCCATAGCCAATTGCATGGTAACACACTCCAATATATAGGAACATCATTTTGGTGTTGGCCCTTTACATCCACTGTGGGCAGGAACGAGAACTGTCATTTGGCGAAATGCAGCTCAGATGGATTGGCGATTTACCTCTAACAACTTACACTGTGGAAACAGGGCAACACACAGGAGGGGGATGTGCCTGGCCTGACTACAGACTGCAAGTGCTGCTATACTGCATGTGGAGTAATGTTGGTTTCACAACGTCTATGTGTGGATATGGCTGTCCTACATGTTGTAAGATCTGCCATGTCAGTACTGTGTTTATGAGGAATCCGCATCTGCAGGGTCGTCTGCAGACTGGGCAATGTGCTGTGCCCTTGGTGTCATGTGTTACCCACATAGCATGTATCTGTGAACTGCAGAAGGTAGTGTGAGGATTGCAGTCTGTAGATGGTGAAAGCCCTGACAGTTACTGACTTCATATTAAATATTTGGCGCCTGGCGCCATTTTTAGAAATATCAATAGTGCTTGCAGTCAACACCTCCTGTGGTAAGGAAGGTAACCCTGCTATGATTTTATTTCTAAATGCATATCTGGTAATTGTATAGTACTGGTGAATTGGTTTAATGCAATAAGCTAAGCTATTACCTGGTAGGAATGTTATTTTGTATCTTGCATGCACAGGATTTTAAAGCGATCTACATAGCAGCCTGTACTTTAAGCAGAGCTGTAAATTAGGCTACATACACGTGGTGTTGGGCTAATTACTTATGTAGAACGCTAACAGACCTATAAGCCTAGTATATATACTGTCTTCTGGCATACTACTGTAGAAGCAAATGTCTAGCATGTTTTTTTGTCTAGTACTAGTCCATAGCTATTTTCTTTTTCTTATCTGAACAAGGAATATAATGTTGAGCACTAAGGGACTGATAATCGCATCAAAGGGAACCCAGAGTGCCTAATATGCCCACCTGTCTAGCATTCGTTTTGTAGCTATTTTCCTTCTTAAACAAATGAGGGGCATTTTGTCAAGCATTAAGGGACTGCTAAGCATAATATGCTTCAATGTGAACCCACAGTAAAAGCACAAATGGTCTATAGAAGGGCGTTCAAGGTTCAAAGTGTGAGGGAACTGATATATGGCAAGGGACTATATAAACTAGATATTTTAAAATATACTTACTACAGTAGCAAATGGACTATTATTCTAGCTATAAACTAGATGAGTTGAAATATACTTACTATAGCAGCAAACGGACTGATATTCTAATTAATTTAAGGTGCTTATTATACTATATTAAAGGGCATGTCTAGTGCTTCAAACAGCTACATAGTGTTATTCGAGCTAATGTCAGGTCCATTTGTACTGTATTAAAGTGCATTTCTAGTGCTTCAGGCTGCTACAAAGTGTTAGTCCAGCTAATTTAGAGTGCCTTATATACTGTATTAAAGTGCATTTCTAGTGCTTAAACTGTTTCAAAGTGTTAGTCCAGCTAATTTAAGGTGCTATTTTACTGTATTAAAATGCATTTCTAGTGCTTCTGGCTGTGACAAAGTGTATTAACTGTTCCAACTGTGAATGAACTGTTACATGCAAAAGGACTGTTAAGCTAAATGTTTTACATAAACCCACTGTAATAAGCTACCTAGCTGTTATATTCTAAGCTATTTTAGAAATGATTACAAACTGTTGGTAAGTGCAATAACTTGTTGAAAAGGCTTATGCTGTTGTAAACTAAGGGACTCTCATATCCAGCTACTTTAATTTCTAAGTACTGTAAAGGACAAACAAATTGTTTTGTAGCCTCTATACATGCTTTTTAGCTGGCTTAAGGTTTATTAACTAGTAGAAAGCGCACATAGCTGTTATTAACTGCATTAACTGCTGAGGTAATGTAAAACAAATGTCCTTTTTCCATGCCCTAATCTCTCCTATATCTCCTTCTCCTTCCTAGGGACCATAAACTGTCTTGTCCACCCTAACCAGCCTGCCCCCCCCACTGAAAGGCTCGCCACATTAGGGGACTTCAAACTGCAAACAACCTATTACCACACAGTACAACTGTTCAGTGTGTGTTCCCTGCAAGGAAACAAGGTTTATAACTCTCTAGTCCTGAATACTAGTACAGTCTGCAGTTTAACCTTGCAAAACACTGCTAGGAGGGTCCGCAGCACTGGCAGACAAACATGAGACAATTTCTAAAGTAAACATATGACAATTTCCAAAGTATTCTTAACTAAGCCAAAGGGTACTGTATAAAATATAAAGCCAAGGTTTTATCTTGGGAATCAGCCTATCTGTCCCTTGTAATACCTTACCTTTGGAAAAACTCTGGAAAACCATAATAGATTGGTTCTGCAGCCTCGGAGTCTGTTTGGGGCCCCACTCCATTTGCCTCACTCTGCTTGGGTCACTCCGCTCCCCTACCCTACCCCCATTTCCCACCCACCCCCACTACCACTAGATTTATTCTAACCCCATATCACCTGACCACTCCCCACAGCCAATCATCTTTATTCCTCCCAAATCCCACACCTATCCACCTCTCATCCAATCAACATCATTATCAACCAAACACAATATGACACATACCATGCTCTACTTCCTTACATGCCTCCCACTAATCCTCACAGCCCTAACCTACACAACATCCTTACACACATACAGGCCACTACCCCAAAACCCCTATCATACAACACAACACTTCACACCTACAAAAGCCCACATAAGCTTCCCTATATCCCCCTCTCTATTTGATAACAGCAAAACAGTACTCATGCACAAGTACTGTTTAATATCTCTCACTAGAAAAATATCAAACAAGCTACACATAGATATACTACAAGCAATCAGACATCATATATTATTAAAGAAATACCTCCTTACCTCTGGAGACATTCACCCAAATCCAGGACCAACCAACATTATACCCCCAAACAAACACACAACAGACCTACTCATCATAAGCCTTAACTCTCGCAGTATATCAAATAAAGTCACTCACTTACACACATTCATAACTCACTACTCCCCTGACATACTAACCATAACAGAGACCTGGCTAAAACCTAGCACACAGAATGAAGAAATTCTCCCTCCAGGCAGGATTTAACATCATTAGACTAGATAGAATAGGAAAGAAGGGAGGGGGCATTGCAATTATCTATAAAAATACACTTACTATACAACCCTTACCAACTCCACTACCGAAATTCGATACTGCTGAAATCATAGGAATTATGCTACAACTAAACAATAAAAAGAGTATCAATATTCTCTGTGCATATATCCCTCCAGGCAATAACTCTCCTAAAACTGAGGAGATTCTGCAATGGCTAAAAGACAACCTCCCACAAGAGACTATTCTACTAGGAGAACTAAACACTGATTGGCTAGCCTGCAACTCTAAAAACCCCACTAACTACATCAACCTATATGGATTCTCTCAACTTATTCTAGAACCTACTAGAGTAGATAAGAAGTCCCAAAAAAATCTATATTAGATTGGACATTAGTGAACTACTCAGAACAAAACTAACAAACAGGTTGTCTACCAGACAGCCTTAGTGACCACCTCCCAACATTCTTCCTACACAGACGTACCAACATACCCAAACCTACAGTCTTTAGACAAGTCAGAAATGATCACAAGGTTAACCCTCCAGATCTCAATACTGCATTAAAAAATGTAACTGGGAACCACTACACACCCTGAACTTGGACCTAGCAGTAAACTATTTTAATACTACTTTCACTAAGGTCCTTGACCAAAAAGCACCCATAAGAACTATTAGAGCTAAACTCCACTCATCTCCTTGGATTACTAAGTCCACTAGAGCCCTATTAAAATCCAGAGATAAGGCATGGAAAATCTGGAAGAAAGACAACACTAATCTTTCTAAACAAAACTATCAACATCTTAGAAACCAGGCTAAACAGCAAACTAAGCTTGATAAACAAAACTACTACCTAAATATCCAAAGCAAATACTCCAGCAACCCCCAAAAGTTCTGGCATGCAATTAACTCCCTACTAAAACCAGGAAAAAACACCACACCCACTCCCACCTCAACCTCCACAAATACAACTACCGATATAGCCTCAAAATTCAACCAACATTTCACCGAATCCATTAACTTACTATCCACTCAACTAGCCAAAAATAGCTACAAACCCATGCCTACAGCCCCTAACAACTCTGCTCCCCTTACCTTCTCACATATCCCAACCTCTGCAATAAAGAAACACCTCTTAAAACTGAAACCCACTACTCTCGCAGCAGATGGGCTACCAGCACATTTCCTACAAATGGCGGCCAACTCCATAGCCTTCCCAGTCTCAATCCCTATCAACCGCTCTATACAGGAATCCTATATCCCTCATCTGTGGAAAGTCTCCTATATCATTCCCCTTCATAAGGGAGGAACCCCTTATGATTTCCCAAACTACCGACCCATTGCCATACTGTCGCCTTTATCAAAGATACTGGAAAAATGCATACACTCTCAAGTTATGCATTTCCTAAACTTAAACGATCTCTTCTCACCTACACAACATGGTTTCCGCTCACACCACAGTACAACCACAGCCCTTCTCTCCTTCACAGACCTGGTTAACCAGCATAGGAATAACAACAGATTTGTATCTGCCATATTCCTCGACCTCTCCAAAGCATTCGATATGGTCTCTCACTCCATGCTAATAGATTCCCTAACCTCCCTTAGCCTTCACCCCCAACACTATTGCTTGGTTTAAAATTTAGCTATCAGAATGACAACAAGCTGTCCAGTGGCAAGGAGCTTTATCACCTCTGCTCCCAACCACCACTTGTGTACCCCAAGGCTCCATATTAGGACCACTACTCTTCTCTATTTTTACCAATAACCTACATACATGTACCCTGCAGGCCTCACTAATCCAGTATGCAGATAATTCCACCCTAATATGCTCAGCCCCATCCCTGACCTCCTACAGCACCTCACCCAGGAATCATTCACCTCAGTAGAAAGATGGATCACTAATATTCAACTCATTCTAAATCCTAACAAAACTAAACTACTACTATTCACCCCAAACAAATCAAAAACCACTCCACCCTCCTTCTCTATCTCCTCCAATAATGGTACTGTCATTTCTCCCTCTCTCCACACCAAGCTCCTTGGCATCGAAATAGACAACAACCTCCACTTTGACATCCATATCTCTCAAACTATAAAAAAGGTGCACAAAAATGGGTTCCTTATACAGGCAAAAAAACTTTCTATCTAATCAGGCTAAAGTCACCCTAGCTCAAACCCACCTTCTTTCTACACTAATGTATGCAGTCCCAATTCTCACTTATGTTAGGAAATCTGACCTAAACAAACTTGAGTCCTGTTATAACAAAATTGCCAAGTTTGCCAAAAACTCCCATTTAGAACCCATCGCTGCATACCTCTTAGGCAACTTCAATGGCTTGAACTGCCACAGTTACTACTATATCACCAACTTGTTATATCATACAACAAAATTCCCGCTCTAAGGCAGTTACTGACCAACTACACTCCAAATCGTCCATTCCGCTCTGCCAACAAATCACTCCTCACTATTACCTCAGCTAATAACACAGCTGGCAAATCTCTCTTTTCACACATTATAGCTAAAACTTGGAATAATCTCCCTCCATCTGTGACTTCTGCATCTAATACCACTCAATTCAACAACTCCCTTAAGGCCCACCTTACAAGTTCTTGGCTCTGTCCATGTATTACATAATCCAAAAATCTGGTACCGCTACAACTTTCTCCTACCTCTCTTTGTACATGCCCCAGTAAACATGGTTCCTTCAAATGTTATCCATGGAAAAACATGTACCTGTTAAAATCTGTTTCTCACTGCAAACAAAATGTACATATGTAAATATTTTACTGATTGGAATTGTCTGTACTGTTTTTTCTTTCTTTTCACTTCTTTCTAGATGCTACTAGTATAAAAAATACTACTTCCTACACTTTATATAATATGTATATTGCTGGAAATGCGTTGTTTTAATGTAAGTGGAGCTTTTCTCCCCGGGCCTCCGCTGTAAATGGACCTCGTCCAGTTGGACCATCCCTGTAAACAAAATTAAAATAAATAAAATAAATAAATATCCCTCATAGGACACATGTTGCAACAAACCCTGTTACGACAGTACATGTATGAGGTTAACACAGCAACATGTCAATATTGGCCCTGTGTATGTGCTTCCAGCCACAACTCTGTCAACCTTTGTACATATGTTGTGCATTACGAGGTGCACGTGTGCTGTACACCATCATAAATGTCATCATATCTGATAGCAAGCCAGGGAGATATCAGACTGCTACACATGTTATGTACAGTACGGGTAATATTTACCGGCATTACCAGAACATTCCGTGGTCATTTGTACAGTACTGAGGTCTATGTAACTATGGTGACTGTCAACAGTGTGTGTATTGTGAACATGTTCTTTAGCCTGTGTACAGACTGTGGTAGATGTCAATGTTATAGGTCCCATCCTATCTGATGTTACATGCTGCTCCACTGTATGATACCGTATTGGTTTACATGTTTGTATGGCCATACACACACATGTCTCATACCACAGACAGCAGACCACACCGTGCAGCAGCCCAGTATATGTAGGGTTAGTCTGTGAGTGGCATATATGAGGATGTTGTTGAAAAGATAGTCCATGTACTGTACTTTTATGCTAGCTTACAATATGTGGCTGTGGACGTGTTCACATTGGATGTGGTTATGCACCTTCACACAGCTGTATCTTACCCTGTGGTCTGACATGCCTGCAGAGCCTGCTATATATGCAGGTACATGTGCATTCCCCCATAGGAGATGTTGGCCAGTGATGAGCCAGTCTGCCTGTAGCTTGCACAGTGCATTGTTACATGTCTACAGCTTAGTGTACTTATCCAGTGAAATGTCATGTGGAGATACTTGCCGGATGCACTGGTGTCGGGTCTCCCTTAACAGTCATGTATGTCAGACAGAGCAGTGGAATGCTGTGCAGATGTATGTCACTATCTAATGGGTAGTATGTGGCCATGGCACCCCTGTACCAGTGGTATTATGTGACAGGCCAGGCAGGGGTGTGTGAATGCATAGCTATGGTGGCATATGTATACCAGTCTTTATGTGTTATACCCATCTACATGGCTGTTAAAATCCATATTGTCATGCATGGTACACATGTTTAGCACTAAGGGGCTCTGTGTCTACCTCCAGACTGTAAGGAGTGTTTCAGAATGTCCACATATATTGGCCAATATCTGTGCTACAGTCCACGGGGACATTATGTGCTAGCAGTGGTACTTTACCAGGATGTACTTAGGATGTCTGTCAGTAGCCAATGGCACACATGTGGAAAGCAGATGTTACCTCCCACACACACCATGTCTGTGAAGACAATCACAATTGCAGTAGCAATAGTCTACCAATATACCTGCTATACATACCTGACATCCACTTGCACTACGACGTTGGGACTATAGGGTCTGGGGTAGGTCTACACTCCATGTCCAGGACATATGTTGAGGACATCTGTACATATATACAGCCAGATATATATATCTATGATTACACATATACATATTGACATACATAGATGGGTATGTATAAGTACATAGATATACATATACACACCCAGATATATACATATACAGAGCAATATATGCCTATACATATACAGATAGTGATACATACTCACATAAACGTATGGATATCTATAGATATATCAACAGTAGTAGATATATTGGTATAGATATGTATGCACATATAGTCATAGATATCTATACATATACCAATATAACTAGGCATATCTGTACACATAGGATGTGCATACATATGTAGCTATATACACATATCTATATGTACATATACCTATATATACATATATGTATAGATATGTACACATATGTACATAAGAAGAGGTGTAAACATGGCCATATATATGTAGCGCTATACAGATGTGTATACAGACATACGTATGTGTATACCTGTTTATGTACATGTAGACATCTATACACCTATATGTATACAACCATATACCTGTCACGAGTAAATGTCATGGTTGCATATACCTTCCCACATGTATCCCACCATATGCATCTGTTATGTGTACATTATGATGAAACAACATATGTGATGCAACACTCATATTAATGACAGGGACTGCACAATCTAGGATGTAAAGGCAAGTGTTCAATACCACTCAGTTTGGGTAACGACAGATGTAGTTGTAACATAACAGCTGTCCACATAGTGGTCATGGCATAGTGGTCATGTGTTGTGACTTTAGTGTAAAGGGCCCTGAGTTCATGACCTGCAAGGGCTGCTCATTTTGTTGCTGGCCAGAACAAGGACTGTTGGATGTAGAGTGGTTAAGGCAGTGTTTGTGCAATGTAGGCCACACACGTCAGTATCACGACATAGCTACGTAGGGGTTTAGTCCCAGTGTTGGCAAGTAACTGTGTGCATGTAAGTGGATGGGTCTACATCAGTTGCAGGGTATACATGCCTCAGCGGGCCACCTGTCCATGTGGCACGGGCAACACCTGGTATAGTAACCTGTGAAATGTGTTCGACTGTACCCCAGATATGTCACTGCGAAGGTGTCAGCACAGTGACATACCCCATTGTGCATTATGACTGCAGACCATCCTTGTGCTGACACATATACACCTACAACACACCTGCATATCAGTTTAGAGACCACAACCAAGCAGTGTTATTAACAGCTAGAAGGCATCATTGCTGGACGACTGCACCTATGTCAATTATGCCTCACACTCTACACTCTACAACATGTTACACTGCAGGACTGTGGCACACTGGTGTACACTCACCCTGTGCATCAGAACCATATCAGCCTGTACCTGCATCGATGGTATGAATGATAGAGATGGGGCACAGGTATCATCATATGCACAGGGCATCCTCGTGCTGACACATGTACACCTACAACACACTTGCATATCAGTTTAGTGATCAAAACCAAGCAGTATTACTAACAGCTAGAAGGCATCACTGCTGCATGGCTACACTACCTGCCAATTATGCCTCATACTCTACACCCTACAACATGTTATATTGCAGGACTGTGGTACACTGGTGTACACTCACCCTGTGCATCAGAACCATATCAGCCTGTCCCTGCATCGATGGTATGGATGACAGGGATGGGGCACAGGTATCATCATAAGCACAGGGTGTGGTGTTGATCTGCCAGAGGCCAAGGGTGGGCCATACATTTGACACCATGTGTGTGGATGAGGGGTGTATTCTGGGGAGCTGGCTGAGGTGATGCGATGTGTATAGGTATGAGGTGCTCTAGGTGTGTTTGCATAGTGTGTGGGTATGCATGCACACAGTTCTGCCTTGTGGCTGCCCTACACAGGTATTTATGGACAGCTGCAGACCATACCTGGCAGAGTGTGCAGTTCACTGCCTCTGGCCATGGACACATGGACTGTGCCTGCCAGGGGTTCCGTGGGCATGTGCAGGTACAGGCGTTAAAGTGTTACTTTCACCTGCTGATGACATTTGTCCACTGGTACCACATCCCTCCTGGGACTGGCCAGGACCACATGCATGTGGCCTGTTGTGGTGTGGTGTGGACAGCACACCCCCCGTACTGCCGGGGCTGCTATTGCCACTACAGGAGCCCCTTGGTGTCCTAACATGTTCACACTGAATGCCAGCTGTTGGTGTTGCTGGGCCCATCCACGTGGGCATTGCCACATCCTCACCACATGCTGAAGCACAGACACAACATGGTTGATGAGGATCATCAGTTCATCATGCCATCTATCCGCTTGCTCATTAGAAGCACGGATGGCAGCCGCCACTTCACAGAGGTCGTCACCTACAGTAGCAAGTGCAGCCCTCTGCAGCCTAAGGCCCTGTCTGGTGTAATGCTCAATAAGTGCCTGTGCCAGCATTACAGCCTGGAACATGTGTCTGCTGGTTGCAGCTATGTTGCCTATGCCAGGGGCATGATGTCCAGTTGTCCTACTGCAAGCACCCTGGGACATCCACCTATGTGGCAGCTTGCTGGACATCTGGCTATGCCTGCTGTGACTGGACAAAATAGGCATGGTTACCACACTTTCCTGTGCAATGCCACTGAACGCCAGCTGTCCCTTGGCTATGGTCCCTGGTGCTGGGGTATGTATAGGCACTGTAACTGTGTGCGGGGGTGGGGTGGCTAAAAGGGAGATGTCAAATGTATGCGTAGAGTCGGCCCCTGACAACCCCACCTGTGCCTCACCATCATCATCATCGGTGTCTGTATGGACACCTACTTCAGACTGGGTACAGGAGGGACCCTGATCCACCTCGCCACCTGTGGGGGAAAACAATAACTGCACTTTAAAACCTGTACAGCATGAGGCTGGCCAGGAGTTCCTCCACACGTGTCAGGGGGGGGTGGATGGCATGGCCCCCCCGTGGCAAGGTGATCCCCCGGACTGCGGCAGCATGCTGACGAGCATTGCGAAGCAGGTCAGTGCAATGATGCCAGACCTGCTCATAACTGCAGTTATGCAGGCCAACATCATTGACCCTGTGGATGAGATTGTTCCACAGTGCGGTCCACTCCTGCTGTTCCAGTACTGTCCTGCCAAACAAGACCTGGTAGTGCAGTACCAGGTGGTTTATTATCACATCATTCTACTCTGCGGAATATGTTGGGAGGAGGCTGTGTGCCATTGTGCCTGAAAAACATGAGGATGGGAACAGGCCTGAGTGACTTATATGGCAAGGTTACCAAAGTTCATAATACACATCTCTGTCACCCCCCCCCCCATATCAGCTTCAACAGACTATACACACAACTCATTAGGTATGGCTACAGCTTAACTACCATTTGGACAGATTGTGTAGTGTACCACACCTTCCGCTATGTGATTGTAGCCATGTCCCCTGTGTGTACACTAACATTGCGGGCCTGTTACAGACTATTCACTTGCATGCCATTGTCAGCGCCACTATGGTTACATACATGCCAGTGGTATGGCTGCTCTGAGATTGCTGCACATCTGACAGTCTGTGTTATAAGGAGGTTCTCTGCATGCTGTTGGACATGTACCGGGATGGTGTAGACTATTACTACCAACATATGTACTATGACAGTGACACATTGACATGTATATGTTCCACTGGCCAGCTGATCCACTTCTCCACACCCATCCAATATACATTTTTTAGATAAAATGGTTAGTTGACTTATAAAGTCACTTTTTATATTTTATAGACTTGTTAAAGTACGGTCTTATACATAAATAGTGAACGGCAACCATAACAGATTGTAATTCTAGAGGGTGTTGTTACTATATGCGTGTGTTTCTTATCAGACAACATTAGAGTGTTTTATTTGATTATTGATATATCTCTCTTAAAGAACTGTATTTAGATGGATATGTTGCTTTAAATAGTTTTAGATACATTGTCTTTGTCAGCTGTTAGTCATATGACCTTAAGTAACTATTTATACATTTGAACGTTACTTTTTAACTGAATCTGATGAAGTTGCCGCATTAGCGTCAATGAAAAGCACTTTATTCTGAAATAAAACTACTAAAAGGTTTTTGGTTTTCAGCTTAATTTACTATTGGATTTTGTTCTATTTCTCCACACCCATCTGACCAGGATACCTGGCCACATCACATGTGTGTGCCAACCTGGGGCCTCCTTGTGTATTGTTACAGCCATACCATCAGGTGTAACCACCCAGGGGATGTTGGCCCACTTCCCTCAGCCACACACCAACATGTTCCTGTCCCCTGAGCTCAGGTCTTGGTCTGTTCCATACCAGGCTCCACAGACACGTGAGGGATGTGCTACATCCGTCTGAGCACCCAGTGCACATTCACATGGCCAACATGCTCCTCCTGCTCAGCCACCACACCTGGCACTTTCAGGACATAGACTGCTGTTGTGAGTGAGAGTTGGTGGGAGCTTGTTCTCATTGTCACCATATCAGGAACCATGGGATGTCCACATCACAGACCACACACACCATCCATGGTGTTTACCCACCACATGTCACATACCACCCCTGTAGACTGTCCTCTATATCTACCAATCCTGAACACCTCTACGTGTGTATCTGCCATACTTCCCCATATTCTCATTGCATACTTCACAGGCAGGGGCATTGTGGTGCTAGGACGGGACTAACATGTATCATACCCATCCATGGTGTACACACTGCCAGCTGTAGATATCTGTCTGTATTGCTATGTGTGCTGCTGCCTCGCACATAGCACACATCACTGTGGTAGGGATATAGGGGACATGTCTTACCATACATATCTGTTTGTGTGTGTGTTTGTACAGATGTTGACATTTTCATAACGGTATTTATCTATATGTGTGTAGATATATGTGACAGCATATATATGTGCACATATATATGTCTACACATGGGTATATGTATATTTCTGGACATACATGCTGATATACATATATATCATTAAATATTATATGTGTGACATATGTACACATATGGATACCTATATGTGGGGTACATTCATACATCAACTCCACAATCTGATAACAACGTCCTGTACAGCTGCACTGTTCTGCCTTGCTACAACACATATAGACATGGTCTGACATCAGGAGGGTATATGTAGGGGCCGATTGCAGGTAACCCTATTACACACCTATGACATTCAGGCATGCTACACTACAGATTCTCCTGAGTATCCTGCCAGTGGTGGGCCGTGGCTCCCACATGTCCATCATAATGGCATTACTTCCACCACCAGCTATTGGCCATGTAATATACATACTTCTCATTACACAACACACACTATGATGGCTTACATCTTGTTTGTCAGTTCTGACATGCACACAGGGACAGACACTATTGTCCATAGCAGTTGTTCAGTTGAACATCATCACAACAACACCTTACGGCACATATAAATCATTCCACATCATCTATTCCATTATGATGGACCAGGTACTACAGTCTATTACATGTATATATACCTCACATACCTGTTGTGGGAATGATGTCTTGTTGAATGACAGCTGGCTAAATGTCTGTGACATCAGCTTTGAAGAGCTGTGTTTTTCTTTTTTTTTTTTCTTTTCCTCGTCCTCTCTCTCTCTCCAGTAAATGAATTGAGCTGCTTTGAATAGATTGCAGCCTGGTTTTAGTAGGTGATACACATGATCAGGTGATGGCCTCTGCACCAATCAGTGTCCTCCACTTGCTAACTGCATGCAGCTTGCTGTGTATTACTTCCAATTACCACCGTCATGGCAACCATCTACTACAAATCCCCACATCATGCGGGCATGGTCCCTTTACCTTTCCCGTGTGATAAACATCCTTCCTGTGTGTGGGCATCAGTGTTACAGACAGCAGGTAGCAATACCTCTTACAGGAGAAAAGGCACACTCAGGTCAGCTACATATTTGTAGGAGGTTCCAGAACTGCACACAGAGTGTGAGTAGAGTTGTGCTATGCTTTGTATAGTACTGGTGGTACAGGGTGTGTGTGTACATACTAGTTTACCTTGGAATGCAGTCTGTCTGCATAGCTCTCAACTGTGGGTCTATCCTCTTGGTGGCCAGAGGTGTACCTATCATGTTTTGTCTGTTCACCACATGGGTGCTATGTCAGATATTTCACTGGCAGTGTGAGCGTTGAGTGCTATCAGTACATGGCTACATCCATTTATGTTTCTAACCTCAATTCCCTGACTAAGGGTATGTTGCAGACTATCCTGTAACACCAGTGACTTGCTTAGTGTATGGCAACAGTTGTCCACATATGGGCCTGTGTACCAGCCTCTGTCCTCCACCTACATACCAAGCTTTGCACATATGACATGCTGTCTGGGGGTATTCTTTAGTGAGCTGTGAGTATCACACTGCCATTGCTGCCATCAGTCCACTGCTGTTGTATCCCCCACACATACGATGGGGCTGAGGCCATATACATGTGGGCTTCACCTACACAATACATGTGTGCCCTTATACAATCCAGAGGCAAGTGTATGTAACAGGGGTATATGGACCTGTATTATTGAGTCTGGGGGGGATGCACCATAAATACCCTAGGCTGTTACAAAATGTGGAGGTATCAGGGGTGGGCTGACTTAAGGTATCTGGATGTACAGTACCATACACTTGACCTATATTTACACTACTTACATAAATTGGGTTAATGCAGGCCTACTGCCTCCTGCCATACAGACTGTTCTGTTTGTCAGTGTGCTTGTGATGGTGTCAGTTATGCCTTGTTATGTAACAGTTACATCCCATTTGGTCAACTGATGTCTTTACCACCTAGTGATTTTTGTACAGAGTGCATATAGAGGCTGCTGGACCATACACCTGCATTACTTACTGTTGATAGTTTGGTATCCTGTGGCCCAGTCTGTCTTTACTATTGTACAATATTTAGGGCTTGGTCTGGACAGCAACAGTTGTGAACCTTTTCAGACTACTGCATTAGTATAACTGTTTCATGGTTGCATTACTCTGGTTATATGGATGTCAGTGTCTGAACAGCTATAATACATGGCATATACAACTGTAATAGTACACAAATAAAGGTTATCGATTTCTGCAAACCTGTGTGTGGTGTTTTATCCTATGACTTGTCTGTGGGCATATGTTTCAGGCAACGATTGTCATTTGTATGGGTGGCCCATACAGTGTCCAGTTGTTAAGGTGTTGTAGGCATAGTGGCTGTTCCATATTGCGTGCACCTTCTACATATGTATCTTATTGACATATCTCTGCGTGTCTGTGCAGTCACCTGTATAGCTATATCTATCTCTCTCTCTCTCTCTATATATATATATATATATAATATATATATATATATATAGAGATAGATAGATATAGCTATATATATCTACTGTGGGGATGTTGATAGCTTCCGTATTTTACATTTCTATTGGGAGTCACACTTTACTGCATGATATGTTACTAATACCGGCCTGACATCATACAGGTGGGTTGTAGTACTGTTTACATGTTGTGCACATGTCATGTCAGGTCCTGCTTATGTGATCTGTAACACTTTAGTGCATTGCAGGGCGGACGTGTTTGGCTGTGGGGGGGGGTAAGCCTATTCGTACATGACATACATTTTTCTGGGCGACCCAATCCCATTAACGGTGCATGTGGACATATTTGTATTTGTCAATCTACCATTGCTATCTTCAGATGTGGGGCTATGTATGTATATATATATATATATATGTATGTATTTCTATGGATATATATCTGTAGATATCTACTGATATGTTGTATCTGTTTAGCTATTACTATATTTACTCACATAAATACATTTACATGTTGGAATACATTCTCTGTACTGTTGAATGACTGGGCTGGTTGATATGTTTTGAACAAACCAGGGTTATGTATATCTGACATGGCTTAGTGGTAAATCACTTTGCCTATGGTGTATGGGGTTCTGTGTTCGAGCCTAGCAGAGGTCGTTTATTTTGTTACTGGGCAAAACATGGGCTGTGGGATACAGACTGGTTAAGGCATGTTTAGTCAGTTGTTAGTGGGTTTGCACGGAGGTCAGCACTGCTAACCTGCCATTACATCTGCTTACAGGGTGTTAGGTTCATAGGTTAGTGAGTTGCTTAACCAGTGTAGGCATTGCTTACCACTGTGCAAAAGACCTTAAGCCCGCTTACTATTGCTTATTTGTGCTTAAACCTGCTTACTAGTGCCTTATTCAGTCTGACACCGATACTTCACATGTGCATTTTTTGCAGTACTCCGGTTCAGATATATATAGATGTTATTTAGTGGGTTTTGAAACAAAACTACTGGTTATAACATGCTTTGCCATGTAAAATAGACTGTGCTACAGTGGGACTTGAACCGGGAATGCCTGCTCATTGGGCAGATGCTCTGCCCACTACACTATTGCTGCGCTGCTTCATTTTCATATTTCTACCATAATGTCATGCCCATGGTTCCTTCCCCTACCCCCTGAGCTCCATGTACACAGCAACTATACATTCTCCAGTTGCTAGCCCAGCCATACCACACCTCCACACATTGCCCTCTCTGCATGTCTCGGTACTTATCCAGTATACTGTCTTGACCCAAACTTCTGCAGGCCCTTCATACGTTTAGTCCACGTATGTATGAGCCTTGCCTTGATCGTCCTCTGATACTGGTGCAAACATCGATGTGACTCTCAATTTTTGGTTCGTCCCACCAGGGACAGACCTGCTGTTGTGTCAAGATTAGACTTAGCTGGTCCACACTGTTTCTCCCACTGGTAGCATCCTGCCAGGGGCTTGAGAAGCAGTGGGTTGCTCACACACCTGGCCAGCCTCATCTCCCACGTCCCAGGTTTAACATTCTGTGCATGAAGCATGCCCACATGCCCCCTCGACATGCACCATTTTTTATTATTCTCTTAAGTATTATGCCAGACTACTGTTCTCCCAGTATGATTGGACAGGCACTGTTTTTATGATACACATAGACTGCTCAAACTACTGTATTTGAGCAATGTATATATGGTTGCTCGTACTAATCTACATAATTACATACATTTCCTATACTGTTGAATGACTGTGCTGGATGATATATTTGTGATAACAGCAACTGTATGCGTATCTGCCATGGCTTAGTGGTAACTCACTTTGACTACAGTGTTCAGGGTCCGGAGGTTCATCTTGGCAGTGCAGATTATTTTGTTGCTGGGCACGATGAGAGCTGTTGGCTACAGAGTGACTGAGGCACTTATGAGCAATTGCAAGCGAGTATGCATTGGTCTGCGTGAGGGTCAGCAATGCTGACCTCCAGTTACGGCGTCTTACACTGAGTTAGCTTCTGCATTGCATAACCAGTGTAGGCATTGCTTACCACTGCCCAAACAGGCTTAAACCCACTTACTCCTGCTTACCCCCATGCTACTTTATGTAATTATTTTATATTTGTTGACCAGGAAAATCCGACTGGATGCTTGTCCATTTTCAGTGGTGGCCCGGGGAGTAGAGCTCCACAGTAAAACCCAGCTACTCATTACAAGTAATACAGAGGTGTTCACATTCATAGAGAGTAACAGACTTAACATAGCTACGTAACATATTCTTCATGCTTAGTTTACGTTAACATGTTGGTATTATTCATGCTTAGGTCAGGTTTACAAGTCAGGTATCATTGTTGACAAAGGTCAGTTTAAGGTGAAGTTATATTCCAGTTTAACAGTTCTTGATAGGTTACACTCAGGTATTCAGATTAAGATTTAATTATTCCATACCTGTGTGGTAGAGTAGAAGAGAATAGTGAGGAGTAGGTAGGTAGGTAGGTAGAGGGGGAGAAATTGTAATTGTATAGTAGGTTGTGGGAGTAATTGGTAGGGGAGCAATAGGGAAGGTTTAAAGGATGTTGGGATATGTATGCGAGGCAGGACAAGAGGTGTCAGTTTCAGTAGTTGATGTAGGGGTATAGCGTGTAAGGTGGGGGGGGGGGGGATTTAGCCAGATGGTGAGCATGTGCTGATCCAAGTGTGCTTAAGGTGTTCCTTCAAGTGTTATTTACATGTGTCCTTTGGGACAGCTGAGGCAATAGATGTGGGTATTGAGTTCCAGATTCTGCCAATATAGTTGGGGAAGAGGGTATCACTTAACTGTAACTTTAAACTTTAATAGAAAGGAAAAAGGGGATGATAGGTAAGTGGTGTTAAAGGGGCACAAAGATGGAAAGATAGTAGGGGAAATAGCCAGGGATGTGCAGGAAGGCTGAAGGGAAGGTCAACAGCTGGCCATTCCTTCTACAGCAACAGCTGTGCATATACACTGAATGTGGATGTAGATTTGGACACTCACACCCCTGGGTGGGGGTGAGGGCAATAATAATAAGTTGTGATGCCAATTAGAATGGCTTACATGCCTACAGTGGGGTGCTGCGACCATGTGTTCTTTGGTGTTATTTAGTGGATTTTGCAACAACAAGTCTGGTTATACCATGCTTTGCCATGTAAAATAGACTGTGCTGCAGTGGGACTCGTACCAAGAATGCCTGCTCGTTAGGGGACTGCTCTGCCCAATTCACAATATTGCTTACATCCATGAGGTAGTCCGATTAGAACCGCTCCAGCCAACACCTGCACGCCTCGATCCATAATTTCATACCCATAGTCCCCCCTCTCTGCAGCACTAATCCTTTCTCTGGGTGCAGGCCAGGTCTAACCACACCACTACACACTTACCACTCTCCACTTCTCGGGACACATCTCGTACGTTGTCTCGACCCATGGGTCATCGGGCTTTCCCAACCTTGTAGCCAGAGTACATACGTGTCCTGACTTGATGAGTCAGTGTACTTATGGGAATCCAAATATCCCAGAATTTTTGGGTTGTCCCACAAGGGACATTCCTGTCTTTGTTTCTAGATTAGACTTAGCGGGTCCACAGTGTTTCCCCCACTGGTTGTATCCTGACTGTGGTTTGAGGAGCAGTGGTTTGTTTACTTTGTGTGTTTATTTGTATGTTTCACCTGTTTGGCTGGGGGGGGTAATGGTACATGTTACACATATGTTGATTGGGCCCCTCACCCCCATTGGTGGTGCCTGTGATCATATATGTCATTCTTATGTGCTGTATCATATCATAGATATATATCTGTGTGTGTGTGTGTGTGTGTATATATATATATATATATATATATATATATATATATATATATATACACACACACATATATATATATATATATATATATATATACATACATATATATATATATATATATATATATATATATATATATATATTCACACACACACATATATATATACATATATGTATACATCTGTAGAAACATCAGGGCTATGCAAATCTGCAGTGGCTTTGTGGTTAATCAGATTGTCTATGGTATGCAGGCTCCTGGATTCAAGACTTGCAGGGACTGTTTAGTTTGTTGCTGGCCAGAACGGGGCCCGAACGGAGTTATTGAAGCACTTGTACGCAGTCAGCGGGTTTGTGTGATGGTAAGTACTGCTAACTTCCGGTGACATCCGATTACACATGGTTAGCCTCACTATTGCTTACTCTGTGTATGCACTGCTTCCCGTCATGCAAACAGACTTGCACCTGCTTAGTCGTGCTTATTTATCCTTACTACTGCTCTATTTTCAACAGTCATGGATAGTGGATTTGGCAAGTGTACGGGGTTATCATTCATTACACTGCATACTACTCCAGTTCACACATATATGTTATTTATTAGGTTATACAACTAAATATATTGATCATAACAGTGCTTTGACATGGGAATGGAATGTACTGCGGTGGGGCTCAAACTGGGATTGACTACTCGTGAGGCAAACGCTCTGCCCACTACAATATTGCTGTACTGCTTCCTTTGCACATATCCTGCTTTTTATCCTCCTTTTGCTATTTCAGCTACATTAACCATAGCTAAGCGATGGCCACACCAGCGCACCTACGGTTAGCTTTGATCAGTGTTTTAAATGCTATAGATGGGTATCTATTTTAATTTATATGTCCTGTTGCTGCTCTACATGTGGGGGTCTGTTGGTGGGGATATGGGGACACCTATGAGTGATCTCGCTCATTTCTTAACAGCTTCTGCTGGTCGATATTGCAGGGGCATGTTTATTCTGAGAGCTCTGCTCTCAGACATGCCCCCTGCACCCATACATGCTTCGTGTAAGCCTAGGAGCTCGGCCAGCACGCCTTCATTACTATGCATGGTGCGCTGCCATCCTGCTCCTAAAAGGGCACTTCCATGCAGGACTAAACTAGTCCTGCATGGAAATTTAGTAAATCTGTGGGAATGTCTTAATTTAATGTTTTTTTGGTTAACAGATCACAAATCTACACTATTTGTTTTCCACTTGCAATGTTTCATGTTTCAAAGTTTTTGGTTTTCAGTAAGGTAATTGTTCAGTATGCAAGCATTAATCAAAGGAGTTTCCAGTGCTTCAACATTTTGGTCAAACCATTTATTTACATATTTATATATTATGCATCCATAAATATACATACAACATAATTATCGTTAATGCATTTACCATTTCCAGCATCAGTCTTAACCCATAAACTGAGCATTCATTCTGTTCATTATCCAATTAACATTCACTGGCAAGTTAATTTATACAGATTATTAAACAGCAGCCTCCTATAATTTCTATAAAAAAGCAACTGATTGGGCCACATAAAAACTCAATCAGATTCTGCAAGTAAACAAGGCAACATTTCATTACAAAGATAACCAACCTAAAAGCCCACTAACTATAACAGAAATCTAACATACACTGCCTACTCCATATTTCAGAAGCCAAGCGCAAACTGTACCATAAAACTTTAATGATACGAGTCATTAAGTACAAGGAAGTCTGCAGACCAAAATGTTGCAGTAAAAGGCAGAAAAGTCCCAGAACTGCTCTAGTTAAAAAAAAAAAAAAAAAAAAAAAAAAGACAACTTGCTTCCTTGTCCTTGACGTGGTTCCACATAGTGTCAGGGGAGGGTGGTGGGAATTGATGCTTGAGCTTAGGGAGGTATACTGGATTAGATTGAAAGCTAACTATATACCAGGTTTAAATGACCACTTACCTTTACTGCCTATTTCGAAAAAAAGAGCATTACAGCTTTGAAACACTGAAAGATTCTGTTTTTTTTTTTTTAAATTTATGTTTATGTATATGGTTTATGTTTTAGGCTGATAGCACTATTTCTTTAATTCTGTCAGTCATTAGTTTGTGTCTTTCGGCTTTTCCCAGTTAGGGGTTGCCACAGCGGAACTCCAGTCCGCTAATGATTGGTAGAAGATTTTTACGTGCCGAGTTACCAGCTCTGATGCACAACCCTCAACGAAGGTACGCCCATTCACGCATGTCTCCACACAGAAAGATGCTTTAGCTGAGAATCGAACAGACGTCTTGCTGTGAGTCGACAACACTACCATTAGTGATATCATTAATTAATCACTTTTAAAAGAGGTTTAGTTGCACTATTTTAAATGTTCTGATGAAGTCCTTGAATATATGTTATGGATGAAAGTGCTTAACATCTTTTTATCGTATGGAATAAAGTGTTTTATCTTCATATCATGGTGTGGCTTATGGTGGATTTTGTTACCCTGGGACACCTGAGAGTTTTCTTTACTTCCTTGTCTGCTGCAGCCAGTCAGGTCCCTTGCTTCACTGAAGTGGACCTGATTGAGGGCAGCTTACAGACAAGTTTAAAGGAAAAAAGTTTGGGATTGCGCAATGACATCATGTAGCCATGCAGATGTCTACAAGGTGCGGAGGAATAAATGATGGAGAAGGAGAAACCTGTGGCTGCAGGCAGATGATTGGGGGCTCCCCGCAGCCATGGGTTCTGCAGGTGCCTAAAGCCAGCTATGCTTCCTACATTAGTTAAGCTGTGATAAGACTCTTCCTGATGGATTCCTTTGGGTGATTTTACCCTTTCCCCAAACAGAATTCAGCAGCTTTTTATTTTCCTGCACTTGGGGACAGATACCCTTGAAAATGCACACCTTGATGTATCAGGTGGATCACAGGGGTGCTTAACCACCTAAATTAATAGGCCTTACTGCCTCTCTCGAATTTGGTTATGTCCATAGTAAAGATAAAAATAGCTTGCAGTAATTGATTTAGGATATGTGTTATTTATTCAGTTCACACTTCTCTGTACAACACAGACACTGCTTTGTTTTTTGATGCCTGTAGAATATTTGACAAAACTGAGCATTATTTTATGCCTGAACTTCTTACACCTTTACAATTTCCATCTAATGTATTAAGTTTCACTACTGCTCTCTCCTACTATACATTTATTTAATTTCCAAGGGAATGTGCAGCATGACAGGATCAGGCAAGATTGCCCCATTGTCTCTTTTGAGCATCTTTATCATATCATTATATTCTCCACTATCAGAGATACTTTGAAGTGTTCTCATTTACATACATGACAAGACTATTTTGTATAAACTGATTTTATCAGGTATAAACAACCATATTGCTTCTTTTCAGAATCAGCTGATAAACTGCAAAGATAAATGAGTACATCATCAATACAGAAGCAATAAAAGGCTTTGATTTGATACTCGACATCTTATTCCAATTTTCTTTTTTCAGCAAGTGGTAAATTTTTGAGATGGATGTGCTACTTTTTGGGTATTGAGAATCATGAGAATAATAAAAAAAAAAAAACTTTAATTCAGTCATGACCATGATTGGACAAATCATTTTTTTTAATTTATTTAGTATGTCTCTGGATTCAATTTTTCAATTGGAATACTATCTTCCCTCTATGTATGACAGGTACTCTAAATTCCACAGGATCTGAAAAAATGTTTGTGGAGAGGCAGAAAGTATACTTGCATTATCAACTTAATTGTAGAAAGTATAGTCAATGCTAAAATTATAACTTCAAGGATCTTTGTTATGGGCAGAGTCCTATGACCAGCTAGAGTTTCAGAGCCCACCCCCCCCCCCAAGCCAACCTTGCATCGCCACATCTCAGTATATGACAGATACATGGTCATCCTTATTCTGTTCTTTCTTGTCTTAACTAAAGTTTACCCAAAGATTATGCAAAATGAATGTCCAGGAACAAAAGACTTTTATAACATAGTATTCAGGGCACTCTCTCTTTGGATACTAATGGATCAGGGCAATACAGTAGGATGAGCAATAGAAATTGACTAAGTTAGACCCTCACTCTAGTCCAGACCTTCCCAGTCATTAAGAGGGGGATGAGGAACCAGACCACAGCAGTTACTATAAGTTGATGATACAACTGTAAATTTCCTTCATGCAAGTCACTGCTACAGTCATAACTTAAGGGAAGAGTTCCAAAGCTTTCGCAACCTGTTCCCTGGATTGCTGGCAACTCCAAGGACAGAAAGCAATATACCCATCAGTATTGCTGTGACAAAGCCTGCACTGGCTTTAGATGTGATATTACACTGTAGTGCTTGGGAAAGGTGTGGACAGATGACCACGTAACAGCTTCAAAGACATATTTTGTTGACACTCCTTTCAGGAAGGCTATTACTGTAGATGCGCCCCTATCACAGTGAGATTTTACCTTGACTGATAACTGTTACAAATTTGAATTTGTGACTGAAGATAATACAGTGAGAGGTTCCACTTGGAGAGCATTTGATTTGTTTATCGTTTTCTCCAAATGCTACAAATAGCTGATCAGGACTTTATTCTGTCTAGGTGGTATCTTAGTTGTCTGCACAAATCTAGACAATAAAGGATTTTTCCTCTTTATGTTGTGGTTTTGGGAAAATACTGTAAGTTTAAGTCCCTGGTTAATGACCACATCTGTTACAACCTTCGTCATTAAAGAGGGGGTGATATGCAAGGTAGCCCTATATAGTGTTGAAGATCAACAAGGGTTCTTCTGCCAAACCCTGTAATTCTGATACACTTATGTCTGAGGTGACTGCCACCAGAAATAGTCTTCCACAAACCATATGTTATATAACAGTGACAGGGTCAGTTCCTCCAATATAAAAGTTAGACCACAGAGCTCTACAGTTGAGCTCTTTTGATGCTTGAGATACAAGACCCCCTTCAGAAAGTCTATCTCTGCTCTCCTGGAAGTTAGTTGTGGGTCAAAAGATAACACACTATTATAAGTATCTTTTTTGAGGTATAGCACAAGCATGTGTGAAGCAGTTGTCAAATATTGAATGACCATTGGTTCCTCCACTTTAGAAGTATTCTGTCCCGTTCCTTAATAATATAGGGAGAATCTTTTCCATTTTGTCAGATAGGAATTTCTAGTACTTTCTTTCCTAGACTCTCTCATTATGGATCACCTGCCTTCTGACAACATTTGCTCAAAGGGTAACAAGGTTAAATCTTTAAGGCTACCAGACTGAGGATGGAGAGCCCTGGGTATATTAGGTACACTTCCCTTGAGGTACCAAGTCCACCCAATTATACAGAACAAGTGGATCTTCTTTAGCCAGCAATAGTTAGTGGAAGAACAAGTGTTGCCTCAGCCGAAGAGGAGCAATCAAGATCATTCTTGGCCATTCATCTCCCACTTTCTGGATCAAGCTAATGGAGGAGGCATTCACTGCCCATATCCTTTGATGCAGGAATCTGGAAAAGAACTTTCTGATTGAAAAGTTCTGAGGGGATGCACAGAGATTTAGCTCTCACAACCCTCATTTTTGAATCAGTGACAGGAAAATCAATTGTATGTGCAGTGTTCCACTCGTGAGGGTCTGACAAGGTCCTGCTCTGATGGTCTGCCAATAAGTTGTCCTTTGTGGAAATGTATAGTGATACAGATATCATGTTTTGGTTTAGAATTATATCTCAGGTTTTCAGTGCCATCCTGAAGTTTTGTAGGAGTGTGTACTTCTGTTTGCTGATGTACCACATGATCATGCTGCTGTCTGTGACTATTCACATCTGGTATAAATCGTTTCCAAACTTGAAGAGCACACCAAACTGTTAGCATCTCTCAAGTGTATGTGGAGTTTGCACTCTGACTTTTTCCATGTGTCCTGCACCTTCAGGCCCTGACAGTGCACTCCCAAGCTTACTTAGATTGATAAGTGTGTGTGTGTGTGTGTGTGTGTCTTTCGGCTTTTCCCGGTTAGGGGTCGCCACAGCGGAACTCCGGTCCGCTAATGATTGATAAGTAATTAATCTAATTGTGGGTTAGGAAGACAGAAAGACATGCCCTTGCTCTGTGTGATAACAGTCATCCACAGAACATTCCTTTTTTAAGCATGACAGGTTGGGATGGGAATGGAACTCCTGATCCTACAGATTCCTGAGGTATCAATGGACTTTCCTCTTGTGTATCCAGGGAGTGTGACTACTAGAATTGTGGCAGCCATATGCCACAGAATCTTGAGGCTGTCTTTGGACATCCATGTAGGTCTTTGTATTGTTCATTTTACTGAAAAAAGACTGAGAGGCAGCACTTTCTCCTGAGGGAGGAAAAAAGTGGAAATGCCTGAGTCTAAAAAGACCCCAGGGATACTGCTGAGTAGGTGCTAGACTTGACTTCTTTAGGTTCAAGCTGAAGATTAGTTCTGCAGGCATTGTTATGCCAAAGGTATGCCTTTTACTGCCTCCTCCCAAGATGGGGGCTTGTAGGAGACAACTGTCAATTATGTTTTTGTCTTGCAACAAGCAATTACCTGAGCTAGACATTTGAAGACATTTGGAGCACTGGCCAAGCCAAAAGAGAAGGAGGTGAATTGGAAGTGGCAGCTCCTGCCAAGAATCTTAGAAATTTCCTGTTCACTTTGTAACTACGGATGTGTATCCATATTTAAAGTCTCACTGACTATGAATGCTTTGGGACATAGTAACAGGAGAGCCTGGGGAATTAACATTTTGAATTTAGTGACCGATAGGAATTTGGTTACCTCAGATAAGTTTATAATGTGACTTCATGGGATATCCTTTCTTGGATCCATGAAAAGCCTTTAATGAAAACTTTTCCTTCTTGCACCCTGGGACCACTTCAATGGATTCTTCTCTAATATCAGAGGCAGAACTAGTACAGAGGTGATCTTATTCTTAGACCTTTGGCATCCCTTCGTCCAGGGCTTTACTATTAGGACTAAGGCAGGTTATGAACTTTGGTTGGCACTGAAAGCCAAGAGCAACTACAAATCATTCTTTAGCTATGCTAGAAAACTTACAACTAGCCCCCAAACATTGAGCTGTACTTATCCAAATAGCACCACATAATCTAACCCAGCAGACATTGCAAACCTACTAGCAAATGTCACCCGAGACAACTATCCATAGCCCACCTAGCTGCAAGACTCTCAGACCTCCCCATTATTACCAAAGAACATGTACTAAAAGTACTAAGACTAAAATATATCCTTGATGAGATCTGATTATATAACCTGGTTGCTTAATAAACAGCACTAAACAGACCCTACCAGATTTGCACCTTAAACTCTTTAACCTAAGTTTAACCACAATCTTTCCCCAGAGGCTTAGTATAAGGCATTGGTAATGCCACTCTAAAAGGTTGGTCCTACTACTGACCCCAGTAACTACACTAATCAGCCTAAAAAGTCTAATTTGCAAAGTCATGAAAATATAAGTAGCCTGATAAATTCTTATATAAGCCTGCAGCAGTTTGGTTTTATAAAGGGTAAGTCCTGTCTAATGAATCTGGTCAACCTGTTTGAGAGAGTAATACAGGGTATTGACAGCAACCATACTGTACACGTTAAACCTGGACCTGGTCTAAGCATTTCACAATATCCTCTGTGCTTTCATCCTCAGTAAGCTAAGTGCCTTACAGACAGAGCTCTATGTGGTTAGATGGACAGCAAACTGGCTAAAGGATAGAATGCACACAGTACGTGTAATAGGTACACCATCAGATAGTATGAAGGTCACCAGTAGTGTCCCAGGAGGCTCCATGCTTGAAATGTACTTTTCTGATCTCCAAGCCACTAACAAAGTTTGCAGATGTCAATGACTTTTAATAATACAAAGTGACACCCAACCGGCTAGAACATAACCTTGTAAATACCTGTTGTGTAACAAATGGGATTAAATTAAATGTCAAGAAATGTAAAGTTGTAACATTTGGTAGCTTACCCCCGCCCCCATGAAAATGTTGTGCAAGAACTTGGAACATGGGTTAATAATTTTCTTTTTGATCACCATTTAATGACAGTGGTAAGGAAGTCCTTCAACATGGACCAACTAATTACAAGAGGAATGTCATCCAGATCTAAGGAGATCATCGTTCCCTTATACTCCCTGATTAGAACAATCAGTGAATGCAATGCCCCCCCTTTTGGGATGTACCTGAATAGATACAGCAAACAACCAGAAAGATGACAAAGCCCCCCCCCCCAAAAAAAAAAGGAAAAAAAAATCACTGGCTTAAAAATTTTAAGCTATCAGTAAAGACTAGAAACATTGGCTGTACTTTCTGTTTCCTATAGACTCCTAAGAGGAGATCTATGCTTTGCCTTCAGAGTCATTAGAGACCTAACAGTCCTGGACCCTTCTGTATTTCCATAAAACACTGTCCAACAAATATCAGAACTAGGGATCTAAATCTTCAACAGATAAATACAACTAGGTAGAGAGAGAGAGAATCATTACACAGCATCTTTCCAACCTCGGAAACAGACTCCCAGTGCATATCAAGCAATGTGATACATTATCTTTCTTCAAATGGGAACTCTGTGATTGGATGGGTATTCACAAATCTGCCCTATCAGGCCTAGCTGTCCTTAGAGAAGGGGCATGGTCTGATTGTGGGGACTGGCAAGATGTAAATGGCCATACAACTCCATTGTCTTCTAATGCCAGTGATCAACAATGAGATAAGAAGTCTCGCAGTTGCTATAAATGGAGGAATTTTAAAACTCAGGTAGTTGTTCCTAAGATTCCAATAACTAGCCTGTATTTCAAGCAACAGTAATTATTCAAAACTTGGTCATTTAAGGCTTTAAAAGCTAAACATAGCCCATCGCTGATAAATCAGTAGACTGCAAAATGTAGTCAGAGGGAAAAAAATCACTAACTTTTTCTGCACTGTGGTATCTTCCCCATTTTGTTTGTATACATTATAGTGCCAGCTCATCCTTGGTGTGAGAATAAAACATGATATATTGTTCAGTTTCAGCATGAGAGGGGCACAATCCAGTGAGTGTGATTGTACACCTAGTTGCAAAAGTATTAAAATTGCTCTGGTGCAGTTTTTGTAAACCACATTTTAAGTTAGCTAAAAAAACAAGTTGGAGCTCTTTGATGGTCATTGTATGTGTGACTACCCTCCACCTCCAGGCCAGTAATCAAGGAGCCTCAATCCAAACCACTGGCACCTGTGGAAAATGTTCACTGGGAGAATAACAGGTACACACACACACACCCACAATCTCCAGATGCAGCTCTCTGCATCAAGCATAATCAAGCACAATTTCCCTTAAGAGCACACAGGGAACACAATCCGTCTGTGTCTGGTTACTCCCCCTTTCTCCAAGATCTCAATAAAACTCCCCACTGGCACAGCTATAGAGGCGAGTCCTTAGCCAGGGTTCCAAGACGAGTCCTCGAACACTCTCTCTCTGTCCAAACAGTGCTTTGTGTCTCTGCCCAGGTAGCTGACACACGCACTCTCTGAGATTTGATTTACACACATGCGCACACACACACCTGTGAAAGGCTGGCACAGGTTTACTAGCTATGCCACCTCTTGCCCAGACTATAAGGCAGTTATCACTGCCACCAGAACACCTCACCAGCTACTTTAAGGCTCCTACAAGGGTACACAATATACTGAGTGAAATTAATACAAATGGTAGTTTGACCAAGAGCAAGGCTATTAGGAGTGGCCCACACAGTGTCACCAAATAAATATGCAAATATTCTCAAAACTTACATATTTCTACAAAGGTCAGCCACAATGAAAGGTTTAAATATATTTAATAATAAAACAAGACAATACTAAATATCTATTCACAGTGAAATCAGAGTTCAAAACCACAGGAGATATTTAAAATAACATTGAAGGACAGACACAGAAAAACAATACCTAAACTAAGCTCCACTATATTCCTAATTGAATCTAAGAGAATCACTGTTCCCTACTTACTTAATAGAGCAAGGCAGTGGTCCTTCTTGTCATCGGGCCCACGACAAAATACAGAATGCTCAGTCTCACTAAGAGACTTCTCAAAATAATATCTAAAATATTGCCTCTGGGATAGCTTGCAGAATGACATCATTTTTGGTCATCTGACTTCTAGCAGCCATGCAAACACCCCATTGTTAGAAGCTGGCAGAATTTAGCACCTGAAGCAAAAAAATACACCAAATTCCAAGCAGATAGGAATATCAAATGCAGAGATGATAGAAAAAGTTTTCCTTTAATAACCTGTCCTGGTACCTAGGAAGTTGGAATATCCAATAGATGTCACAGACGTTGGCATGCAATGTTGTGGACGATGTTCCATATGTAATAGGGTTAGAAATTTACATGGAAAGAAAATTAATGGGAAAAAGTATCAAGCGTTTCAGAAGTTTGATTGCTCATCACAAGGGGTGGTTTATATTTTGGGGTGTGATTGTGTTAAGTCACTTTGGTATGTTGGTCAAACTACGAAGAAAGTAAAAATTCACATCCTTGAGCATTTGGGGGATGTGAGAAGGAGCAATATGGACAGCCCCGTGGCCTCACACTTTGTCAATGTACACAATGGTAATAGTGATGAATTTATTGTTAGTGTATTGGCCAGACCACATTTTGAGGTTGGCAATTTCAAAATTGAACTCAATAGATTAAAACACATACCTTACATCCGAGGGGAATTGATTTAGGCACTGGGATTCCAGTATGAAATTTTGCATTGCTAACACTTTTGACCATGTATTAAGGTATAAGTTGCAGGGACATGTTAGTATGAATTCTATTTAAATTTCTTATTAGTGCTTTTTTATTTATGCTGTTATAGCAATATTGTCATGTATTCTAAAAACAATGTAAATTAATATAGAGCTGCTACACTTAAATTTGTTTCAAATTGATTGATTAATGAGTCATTTATATATAAGGAGATTTTTTTTGTATGGTGAGGTGTTCCACTGAAGGCAAATTGCCAAGGTACCAGGACATATTAAAGGAAAACTTTTTCTATCATCTCCGTGTTTGATATTCCTATCTGCTTGGAATTTGGTGTATTTTTTTTTCTTCAAGTTCTTAGACATTTGGTGTTTCATTAAGGATTTAGCACCTACCTGCAAAAATACACGGGGGCTTGATCTGTAGCAGGTGCTGGAAGTCATAAAACAACCACATACCTCCACACTTCCATAGTAGTAACTAATTCACCTCAAAGACAGTACAGAAAGCTTCCTAGTACAGACTTTGTGTCTCTGGCTGCATTGTAACCTGTAAGACAGCATCTTTATGGCCTAGCCTATAAAGTGATTTAATTTCAGATATATTTTAATGTTTGCTGGGCTGAGGTTAACCTCCTGTATTCCAGTTTCCTCTGTTAAAATATATACATTTAAACAGTTACAATAGTGCATGCACATTTATGTTCTCTCTAGTAGGGAAAACTGTGGATGCATTTTAAACAAGCACTTTACAAATACCTTTTCAGCACAAATGTCTGTACAAATCAGTTTGATATACACATGGCATACAGTTCTAATACATTTGTAACACAAGCCTCTTACATAAATCAGTTTGATATTCACAAATGACATATTTATTTACAAAATTCCAGCTAGCTGTGCTGGCAGTACCTCTTCATCACAGTATGCACTATACAGGCAAAAGAAGTTACAGGGGCCTATATATACTTATAATATAATAGTGTGTAAATGCCACAATAACATTTTGTGGCTGAACTTTTAAAATGGCAGATAACCATAAGGGTCATGTTACTACTTTCAGTTTTGTTGAGTGCAGAACTTCTGAAAACAGAAGTCACTGTCATTTGTGAGACATAGCCAAATGTTACCACTCAATAGGCTGCAAAATCTGGTGTGGTATTCTCTCTTTGAAGTTACTGAAATGCAAGGATTGTCTGAATCATTTACGAGTGTGAATGAGTACAAGTTTTTTCAAGCACTGTTCTTATGGTCTGTCCATTTCATTCTGACAATGTGAAAGTTCAGAAGTGTGCAGATATAGTACTACTTGGAAGAGATGTGATTTTCTCTTTTCAGATTTCAGTGTAGCAGGCTGTGGGCATTAGTGTTTTGAAAGCCAGGGGATATTGTGAGTATTTCTGAAGAGCTGAAATCTATAATGCATAGTTCTGCTTAAAATTTTCTTTCATTTTTGGAACATTATGTTTTAGGGTAGTAACATAAGGATGATACTCATACTACTGCTGAGACTTTCCTTACACAGAATTATGTGGAGGCATGATATAAGCTAATTTTCCATTTGCTTGATCACAGATGAAGTCACTGCAGGGTCATAATTATCCGGAGGCCTGGCACAAGTGAATTCACAGTTTGCTGCAGCACAGAATTATGTGGTAGAGTTTTGCTTCCCCCCCAAAATTAGCTTAACTGGACTTCTGCCCCCCATCACCAAGTTAAAATACATGGAAACAGATTTTTTTTTTTTTTATTTAAATGCAACATTAACATGAAATGTAGAAAACAGAATCGTAGGTGGGGTGCAGCTTTTTTTCTCAACTGAGCAGTTGGATTTTTGGCTGCCTGGACTGAAAGTTCATTACTGGGATTAATCTGCCTGCAAACTTCCTTCATCTGCTGAGTGATCCTAAGACATCAGAAGCAGATAAAATGCAGTAAATGTTTAGAAAGTGGTAGTTCAAGATTCATGGCCGCTAACTGCAGACAGTGCTGCCATATGCCTTCTGCTTTAAATCCTAAATCCTTTCCTTTACAGGTCTGTGTACATAGTGTATGTATATTTTATATATATAGACAGATGAAAAGAAAGGCGCACATATATACATACGCAGAGTCTTACAAAGTGTGCTGCTTACCTATGTCAAGTGTAAACTTTTATTATTCAATTTTAAAAGCTTCAGGCTGGTGGTTTAGTTATTCGCATACAAGGGTAACCACTGAACCTTGAACCTCATGTACTATCAACTGTTGACTTCCATAAACTTGAAGAGTGGCCATTTTAGCCACATCTATGAACTAGGTAGACTATCACTGGCCTGGTTTAAGCGTGAACAGTAAATATGGTGTGAAAGGGGCATAGCTGATGACAGCTTTACTGGGGTGGGGGGTCAGAGACACTAGAAAGGTATCAAGCCCTTACTGGGAAACACTGTATGAACAAGCTATTTTTGTCAAACTTTCAGTTACCATTGATAAGACAGTATGTGAAGGTACTGGGCTGACACAGCAAGTGACAGCTCTCATATTTGCCAAGGTCAGCAAAATGGTCTTCTGCTCAGATACAGTTAGCAAATGCAGGTAAGAAGTCTACTAAAAAAAAGTACTCATAAGTATACTGATGAGCATTACTAAGCAGCTGAACATGTGCCACAAGTTAAAGAGGCGCTCTTAGAGAAATATTCCAACTTGTTTACTGGTCTGCATTGTTTGCAAGATCATCCTTATTAAGAGTTCTTCAGAGCAGGTATCAGTCATGCAGGCTCCAAATGAGTACCAGATGTAGTCAAGGACTGCACTGAAAAGTTAAAAAAGTATATGAAATAAATTGGAATATTTTATGTAATCTGAATGGAATGAATGGGTACACAGCAAAGTGAACAGAACAAATATGTAAACTGCATATGAATACCTGCAAAGCAGGACAAGTCAAAAACATGTTTAGATCCTCAAGACAAACAAATGGATCAAACGGTAACACCATCAGTCAGCTCTTTGGCGTTAACGGATAAATTCCCTGACTATGGCAAAGGTGACCGAAGTTACAACAGTAGTTCAGGTGGCTGTAAGAGCTGGCCAGGGAGGATGGACTTGAGCAGCTGTAAATGGCTACCTTTTCCTGTGGGAAAGAAGCTCTGGTTCACCACATAGGTAACACCTAGCAAAACCACTAGGTTTCATTTTGTGGAGTTCAAGCCTGCAGAAACCATTCTCTCAAAACTGTATTCACTAAATGTAACCAGGGGGAAGTTGGCACATGGAGGCACAGTTTACCTCAGGTGACAGCACTCAGAGTTTGAAGGATCTGCTGAAGGGGAAGAGACTTCCACAGGAAGAGTATAAGCTGCTCCCAAGACCAGCAAACAGGCCCACCTGAACCTTGCCAGGGAACAGAGACACAATAAGGATTTATGAGCAGAAACAAACTGGTCATAGGGCTCACGCTTAGTTCAGAGATGTTCAAATTCTGTTTCTCCTGAATGAATGGGTCAACTGATTGCAGATACAGGAATCATTATGCATGGTCCTATGTGCAAGTGCCAAACAAAAAAGTTTGTGTATGTGTGTGTGTGTGTGTGTGTGGGGGGGGGGGGGGCACTATTTACTTCAAATGATTGACAAGTACAACCATGTGAGAAAACTTACCATAACGGATGTTTAAGTAGAATCACTGCTGAAATAGCTATAACCCATGAGTGTCTTGCCTGAGGAGAAGATGCTATGGCTAATTTCCGGAGCTCTGCATCACTCCCCATTAGACCACGTGGATATTCAAATTTGAGGGAAATCAGTGCATTTTCAGTTCAAGTGTGACATTCATCCGTGGCATCTTTAGTTCTCTCTTGCCCATGAAACTTGACAGTACAATCTCCCCGGCTGACTCCTGCTCCCACTCCCTTCTCAGTCTTACAATTTTTGGGCAACAAACTCAATCTTCACAGAGTTTGTATTCATTAGCAGGGATCACAGACTTTGTCACAATTCAAGAAATCTAATTATAGTTAAATGTTTATTTAAAGGGTTTATCAGAGCTAGCAAAGGGTTTCGCATGAAAAACTTTATGTAGGAAAACTATTCTCTTCAATGTATTGCGATATGGGTCCAGCTATAGACATATGTCGCCTCTTGTTCATATACTGTTATCAAATGCATCCTCACTAGGGTAGATGCCAGATCATCATCCCTGAAACACTAACAATACCAATCTCTCCCTAAAAATGTATAACTTATTGTATACAAAATTAAATTATGTTCTTACCATAACATTCCATCTGTGTTGATAATTTCATTCTTCCTAGACCTGTAGGTTTCGGATCTGACTCGGCAGCTTTCCAAGCTCAAGATTCGATGCTCAAGCTCCTTCTCTCCATCCCATAATGCCTCCTTCCTCAGAATACCTCAGATTGAGTTTACTAAAATTTATACAGCTGAGATATCTCTACAGATACAGATGAAGAAAAAAGTTCAGGAGCTCAATCCATTGACTACAGGAACTACAGTTCCTGAGAGAGACCATCTCAGTCAGGTCTACATGGGAAAGAGGCCAGGGGGGAGGAGGGTGGGGAGGTCAAGGAAGAATGAAAACAGACAGCACAGATGGACCGTTATGGTAAGAACACAACTTCTTTACCTGATGTTGCCATTTTCATTTGTTCCTCGACCTGTAGGACAGTCTCCCCAGCTACACAGAACTTAGGGTGGCCTTTATGGAAGGATATTCTGAAGCAATGTAGAGCCAAAGGCAGCTCTATTCCTGGAAATGTTGTCTAGTTTGTAATGAGAAATAAAGGTATAAGACCTTGACCAAGAGGCAGCTGCACAGATATCATCAATTGACTTTCTCAAGGAAAAGGCTTGAGATGTTGCCATAGATCTCATTGAATGAGTTTTGACATGCTCCAACAAAGGCCTACCTTTTGATGAATAAACAAGAGATGCACTCTCACAACTATCTGGCCAGAGTAGGTTTAGTAACTGCTGTGCGTTTCCTCACATCTGAAAAAGATATAAACAGCTGTTCAGATTTTATGAAGGATTTTGTCCTGTCCATATAAAAACATAATTGCCTATGAACATCCAGAAGTTGTGGTGTGTATTCTCCATTGGCCTGGAAATTGGGAAAGAAAACCGGAAGATGAATGGAATGATTGATGTCTTCTGTGGCCACTAAAAAAGGATGGATTGGACCATAAAGAAATGCTATTCTTATGGAAGATCAAGTAAGGAGGTTAGCAGAGAGAGCTTGGAGCTCAGGAACTCTTTTCACTGATGTAATCATAACCAAAAAGGCCATTTTCCAGGAGAGAAACTTCAGATCTACTTTAGCTACTGGTTCAAAGGGAGGAAGAACCAAGGCTTGTAAAATCAAAGTAAGATCCCAAGGAAGGGTTGGATCTTTGCTTGAAGGATGGAGTAAAAAGATGCCCCCCGAGAAAAACCTTATATAGTTTTGACAAACCAAAGGTAGCAGAGTCTTCCACAATGTGAAAATGCAAAATGGCTGCCAAGTGAACCTTCACTGTGGAATAGCAGGCTCTGGTCTGGAAAAGAAACACCAAGAAATCTAAAATCACAGTAACAGGAGCTGTAAAAGGATCTATCAACTTCTACTGAGCCCAAATTGAGAACCTTTTCCATTTGCTCTTATATATCTTCCTAGTAGAGGCTTTGTGAGCCGATATCATGATCTGTCAAGACTGGGGTGAAAGCCTGGAATGTCTAGCCATCACTGGAACTGGAGAGAAACCATGTGGTCAGTTTTAAACCTTGAAGGTTCTGATGAGTCTGTCCCAAAGGGTGAGAAAACAGGTCTGGAAGAGGTTCCAGAGTCCATGGCAGACAAAGTAGATGAGACCAAAGAAAGGTGAATCAAACCTGGCGAGTCCAGAAAGGTTTAATGAGGATTACTTTTTTCTTCAACAGAAACTTTCTGAAGGAATTTGAGAATCAGGGGCAAAGGATGGCATAGTGGTGCAACGGTAGCGTTGTCGTCTCACAACAAGAGGTTCTCCAGTTCGGTTCTCAGCTGTGGTGCCTTCTGTGTGGAGTCTGCATGTCCTCCCTGTGTCTGTGTGGGTTTCCTCTGGGTGCTCTGGTTTCCTCCCACATTACAAAGACGTGTCTGGAGTGTTTCTCCCCAGGCCTCCACTGAAAAATTGGCTTCATTCCAAGTTGGACTTTCCTGGTAAACAAATGTTGAATAAAATAAATTAAATTAAAGGCAGAAATACATAGAGTAGACCAGAAGACCAAGAATGGACTAGAATCTCTTGGAGGCTGTCCCTGAGCAGGGATCAGGGCAAAGAACTTGCTGCATTTGTTGTTGAGGGGAGAGGCAAAAGGTCACAGCAAGGTTGACCCCACTTATGGAAGATCATGTTTGACACTGATTCAGAGACCACTTGTGAGACATCAGTACAATTCTGCTGAGCCTGTCCTCTAGAATGATGGATTACTCCGGAATGTGCACTGTGACTAGAAAGTGGTTGGTAGAGATCGCCTATTGCCACACTCTCCTTGCTTCTCCCTTGCTTGTTGATGTACCATACCAGAGACATGTTTTTCTGTCTGGATTGCAATGGTCCCCAGAGGAAGAAAGCTGTGGAGTGCTTGCAATGCCAGAAGAACCACACTCATCTCCAGGAAGTTGATGTGCAAAATTGATCTCCCGAGATGTCCATGTGCCTTGGTCTGTCTGTCCCAGAAAATGCCCCCCACCCCAACTGGGAGGCATCCATGGTCAGCATGGCATTTGGCGGGGGAAGAATGAAGGGACGACCCTAGTAGACTTCCAGGGAATGGAGCCAGCAGAGAAGAGAGTCTTTGCAAACCCTCAAAAGTTTTACAGGGGAGTCCGAGGATGCTGATGTAATGACCATTGAAATGATAACATCCACTATGAGATTCACATGAGTAAGCATGCTGTGGGCAGCTGTGTTATTGTGATAACCATAGAACATCTCTCTCTTAGAACTAGTTTCGCTGGAGGAGATGGGATTGCTAGGATTTGAGACATGAAATCTTAGCGTGGCCAGCCTGTCTGGAGGTAGAAAGACCATAGTTCTGGTTTCGCCCAAACAAGCTCCAATAAAATCTATTATCTTAACAGGATTAAGCTGCAATTTTTGTGTGCTTACAGTTATGCCCAGAGTGGGAGCAAGTTGTAACAGGTAATCTCTGGCTTGAATGAGTTGATGCTTGGTTGAAGTGGTTAGGAGCCAGTTATCAAGATAAAAAAAACACATGGAATCCCTGCAGTCTGAGATGAGTTGCAACTACTGCCATGCATTTGAACACCCTGGGGGCAGTGGTGAAACCAAACGGAAGCACTCAGAACTGGTAATGCTGGGCTCCCAGCATGAAACAAAGACACCGTCTGGAGTGCATCTCCATTTTGATATAGTAGTATGCATCCTTCAGGTCTACTGAGCACATCCAGTCATCCATCTTCAGAAGACGTAGGAAGAATTTGATCACAACCATCATGAATTTCGAGTTTATTGATTTGCTCAAGGATGTTAGATCTAAGATTGGCCTTAGGTCCCCCTCATTTTCTTTGGTAATAAAAAGACATCCAATCCAGCTTGGTTGGGAGGGACCTCCTGGATGACTTTCTTTTTTTGGAGCAGCTTTGTAATTTCTAGCGCTGCTGTCTTGCTCTAATTGGGTAGCGCATCTGAGAGGTAAGTTTTCGGTTTGGGAAGATTTAAGAAGGGAATGGAGACAATCCTTTGCACCCATTGATCATTTGTGATGGCTAGCCAGGCTTCAGGTTGCAAGGATAAGCACCCCCCCCCCCAACTGCCTCCAGAGATGGACAGTCAGGTAACCCTTCAGGAGGACTGAAAGTGTCTGTCCGAGGAGGAATCCAGAGACCCTCAATTCTGTGGACCCCCTCTGCCCCTGGGCAGTGTTTACCATTGCAACTATTCCCCCCACCTCTGGGGGAAAAGTCTCCCTGACAATCCTGAAAAGAACCTTGAGATTTGCTAAATTACATTTTTTCCACTTCACTCTGATTCCTGGAAAAGGAACTTTGCGGAGTGGAAAAATGGATTCCAATGGCAGACAAGGTCTTCTCATCCTTCTTACTGCAGGAGAGTGTGTCACAACCTGTGAGGCCAAACAGAGACAAACCATCAAAGGGTGCATTGACAAATGACACCTTGAAAGGTTCCACAAAGTCACACAGCCTAGAAGTGCTTTCAGCTCATGGACAAATTAGAAATCGATTGGACAGTTCTGGAGGAAAACATCTAGTGTTCCTCTTCAGATGTGGACTCAGAAACCAAGCTAGAGAGTTCCCTGATCAGGTCCCTCTGCAACCTGGTAAAATGGGATAAATAGCTCAATGCTCAAAATGCAAAGGTGGATGAAGTGTACGCCCTCTTGCCGAACTTGTCCACATCCCTAGACTCCCTGTTAGGGGAATGGACAGAGGAGCTCTCCTGAGCTAGCTCCTTTTTGGTGGCTGCCAAGACAACCATTGTATCTACTGGGATCCCTTTAGTCCAGTGGGGTTTGTCCAAGGAAGCACTTAAGATCTTGTCAGCCAGCTTGCGTATAGGATCTTCAGTGTTCGGATCTTTTCATGCCCTGGTGGAAACTAACTCAATAAGAGGGTCTGCTGGGTGGGACACTCAGGATGTAGATATGCCGGTACCGAAGGCCTCCAAGAGTACTGTCTCCTCTGGGTTAGGGGATTTAGGAGGACCGTCCACCATACTGTTTTTGAATCTCTAGGATGTCTGCAAAGGAGACATCATTGGGTGGATATCTTGGGGACTCATCACCTTCCTCAAAGTCTGCGTCTGTAGTGATGGATTCCTGCAGGGGATCCAGGTCTCACCTTTTACACCTCTTCTTCTGAGGGACCTCCTTGGTGTGATACTCTGAGGTGGTGTCAGAAGAAAAATGGGGTTCCACAGTGGGAAGAGGTTGGGGGCTTTGCAGCATCAGCTGTCCCAGTGGAAGACGAGAGACCTCAAGGACAGACTCCATGGGGGGTGGAGGTGGGATCCAATGGTGGGAGAACTGGGAATCCCAGAGGATGGGCAAGGACCCTCTCCACCACCGTGAAGGCAGATGGACTGTGAGGATCCAAGAGTCATCCATCCAGAGCTAAAGCCATTGAAGCAAACTTCTCTCAAACCCCAACACCATCTGCTCTGAGGGGGGAGTTAGAGCTGAGCTATCGAACTCCGATGCTCTGAGAGTAGTGATGGCTCTGAAAACCTCAGAGTTGAAGTCAACCCTCCAGATTCAACATCTAACCTTCAGCTCTGAGATGCACCAGGTCTCGACACCACTGGAGCAGACCGCATCAGGTAAACCAGACTCAAAGTGGAAATCACTATTGGATCAGACATCTCCGTTCTCAGGATTATCGGACCTGACAACTTTGAAGCAGGAAGTTGGATTGGAGAAGGAGCCACAGGATGAAAAGGGGAATGTCTGCTCATGGATCCAGAAGGGAATGGAGACAGCAGTACCCCCATCTGAATCTGCACCTTGAGAAATTGTCTCATCAGTCTATCCACCCCAAGCTCAGATTAGCTATGGATAGACCTGACGGAGGAGGATGTAGAAAGTATTCTGGACACTGGCTTGGGTGAGGCCTCCTTGGGAGGAGACCTCTGAGCCGAAACCCTCAGCTTAGAGGAGACAGCTGAAGTGGGGGACCACAATCACTGGATCCGACGACCTCAGATCTGAAAGTTTGTGCACCTTTTTAGGAGGCTCCAAGGAAAAGCACTCAGGCTAATGCTTTCTCTGTTCCCTGGCCTTAATGGACATTCTAACAGGGGTTTCAGCCCCTGAAGTGGAGGTTGTGGAATAGGGAAGTAAGCCCTTCAAAAACTTATTGTGGCATTCTGCATCAGCATGTGGATTAAAACCACCTCACATCTCCCAAGAACTGTCTAGGTGAGCAGGGCCTTGACAGTAATGCACTTCCTGTGGGCATCAGACGGGAATCTTATGCCCATAGGAAATGCATTTTTCAAACCCCAAGGGTTTATTGGGCTTCTCAGCCATGACAAAACAGACAGGGGAAAGAGAAGATACTGAAAAGAGGATCAGAAGGAAAGAGTGACCAGAAAACAAGGACAGAAACCTGTGGAAAAACTAAACTATTCTAAACAACTTTAAGCTACAAA